>NC_046368.1:8804287-9104287 GCF_011125445.2 Fundulus heteroclitus | reverse complement strand
CATTCTGTTCAATGACAAACTGACAAAAGGGACTCAGGCTTTTTCAGTGTGTATTTTGGATTTTAAAGAGTAACAGAAAGTAAAATGCTTCAGTTAGAATACTAAATCATTTCCTCTTTATGTTGTGCTTTTTCTTGGAGAAACCAGCAGTTATGGATTCTTTTCTGTACCCTGTCACTTGATTTGAAGCCTTTCAGGTAACAATTGTTTTCAGCAGTTAGTGCGTTGGATAGTTTCCATGCTAGAAGTGCTGCTCAAAGGAACAAGCAAGACAATTTTTCCTACACAGCAGCATGAAACCTGGCATTCTTCTGTGTTCTTCCAAGTGCCTGAGCTGTCACAGAAACTCAGATGTGTTTTGATAGCCCATTGATGTGCAACATCCGGAGCCGTTTTTCACAGATGGATGATTCTGCAACTTCTGGATAGTGCTGACTCGTGTTTTAGGTTGTCATTGGTCTTCCATCTCTTTAATGTTACACCTTTTAGTGGTCCAAGGTTTTTAAAGTAAAGATCTGGCAATTGGTGGTATAAGAGAACAATGAAAAATCTCCAGGGTTCCAACAGGTCAGGGGAGTGTAGCAATGGAGGGAACATGCTTTATTAGACCTACTGTTAATAGGAGATGCACACAGTGTCTGATTCACATTTGGTTCTGCAAAATGAGAGCAGGTAAGGTAAGTTTATGCATCCATCCACATTTGGTCACATTACAGCCACAGGTATTCAGCCTCCAATAGTGAATAATCTGTAAAGCCCCCTTTCACTGCAATCATATCAGGAAGTTTGATATGATTGCAGTGAATCATTAATAAATAAATTCACAATTAGATTTAGGTTGTATCTAAGCCATTATTTTATATCTCTGGCTGTACATTTAGGGCCGTTGTCCTTGTGGAAGGTGATAACCTGCCCAGCCAGATTGATAATCTGTAGCACTCTAGTTCTGCACATTATCAATCTCGGACTGCTCCATTTTCCCCCCATGTGTCCTGTCTGGCAGTGTAGCATTAAGAGATGCTGTCTCAATATCAAAGAAAGCCCAACAGATTTTATTTTCACAAGTGAATTATTACTGCTTTGGCCATAGTGCTACACTTCATTTATATATGCAAAAAGGTTTATTGGACACAAAAACAGGAAGGTAGAAGAGAAAAGATTAGACAACATGCTAAAAGGGAGAAAAGGTGAAAAAATACAGGAGAGGACAAAGAGAGCACAAGACAACCTCCTTGGAGTCTGCTTCTACATCAGCAAAGAGAGATACAAAAAGAATAGCAGGTACAAACAACCAACGCCTTGATACCATCACTAAAAATTACATAGTAATAAATACTGGATGTATAAAGTGACAGCTAAACATAATAATAGGGGTTTTCTGT
Organism: Fundulus heteroclitus; assembly: GCF_011125445.2. NCBI lineage: Eukaryota > Metazoa > Chordata > Actinopteri > Cyprinodontiformes > Fundulidae > Fundulus > Fundulus heteroclitus. The sequence continues at coordinate 9,102,905 of NC_046368.1, read as the reverse complement.
ATAGAAGTGAATCTTTAAGCACCTGAAACCAAGCATCTGTGGGTGTTTGTGAGAGTACACTTGTGTATGTAAGGTTTATCCATAAGAAAAATGCAGCCACCAGGAATGAGCTGGCACACAATCAAGTACCCAGCCCCAGACAAGGAGGACCACCAACGCACCAGACCCGGGAGGTGAACTCCATAATCAGGATGGGGGGGGACCACCACAACCTGACCGACCCAACCTACTGAAGGTTGGGTCGGTCAGGATGGAACCTGGAAGTTCCATCCAGTTTCTTGGACTTTACCAGTTTCTTGGACTTTGTGATGCTGTTTGTTCACTGATGTTCTATAATAAACCTCAGAGGCCTTCACGGCACAGCTGTGTTTATACTGATATCAAATCACGCACAGGTGGACTCTGTTTATTAATTATTTCTGAAGGCGCTGGTTGCACAACATTCGATTTAAAGGTGTCAGAATACAAACGTGTAGCAATTTGTTTGTGGTGAAAACTTTAGAAATTCTCCTTTTCTTTTACAATCATTATTATATCCCATTAAAAAAAACTGACGTTTGTGGCTCTAGCCTGTCAAATTGTGCAAAAGCTTCAGGGATATGAACACCTTTGTAAGCCCCTGCAGAAAATGCAATGTTTTATCTTTTCTGCTGTGTGGCCTTGTCTTAGAGAGAATATTTAAGGCCATCTTAGTATTTTAGCTGCATAGTGACCAGGAGAGCTCCAGCTGTCACATGACATCAACAGTGAGCTGATTCAACTAAACGTGGAAAGCTGGATTTTCAGGAGGCGTCTTGTGTCTTGCTGAGCACGAAACCTGCTGACCCCATCAAATACACTTCACTCCACATCAGTGGGCTCCTCACTGGCTGTGTATCACTTGTTGAAATGGAAAGCTGGGGTGTTTGAACTGACAGAGAAACGTGCATTAACAGGAGATGGAAATGCTCTCTGCATGGTGTGTATCATAGCTCATGAACATGCATGATGCAATTCAGCTCAAATAGGTTGTGGTGCTTGTCTTTGTTAAGAAAAGTTGGATTTTTTTTTATAAACTATCACTGCCACTTCATCGTTTTTGCACCATTGTGAAGTATTCAGATTATTGAGAGATACCTAGTCATTGAATTTTAATTGCCTGCAACTGTAGAAGTCACCTCTTGAGCATCCTTCATGTGTCTGCTTTAAAAGCGTCCACTTAGATCCTAGAGCTGTGATGTAAAAAAAGAGAGAAAAACGAAACCAACCAACATTTTACCAAGCAAACACAAAGTGCCGCAAGGTAATAAACAGCACAGAGGTTAGACAGATGTTGTCCAGATGCCAGTGACGCTGTTTGTCTAGCAAAGAACACAGCGCGATTTCATGCCGCAATGAGACCACACTGTGTGTGGGAGGAAGCACGAGTGGGTTTCTGATTATAACCAGAGGGGAGACAGCTTGCATAGATGATGCTCATTATTCTAAATATCCCTGTTTCTGTGCGAGTGGTTGGTGCGAGGTGCGGCTGTGAAATGCCAGTTAATTGTCAGTACGGATGCTTTTGGTTAACACTTTGCCCACAGTTCAAACTTTCTGCTGTCACCTAAGCTTGCACTGCCTTATTGCATTTGCCCTGATATTTGTGATATTATATTTGTGGTTGCATGATGCGTTTTTTTTTTTAGTTTTTTTTCTGAACTCAGTTAACTAGGAATGACATTGTTCCAATTCCCTCATTACCATAAACCCTGAAAGCCTTAAAAACGCGCAGCACCGGGTTAGTCTTCGGACAAGGCAACAAAAAGCATAACATTTCCTGTCTGCTTATGAATCGCTCCTGACATCTGTGGAAGAAAAGCCCACTCCAAGCCGCTGTTCGGTCATGTGACAGCTGACAAGATAAGAGGGCATTGATTTTCATCCCTTTGGCATTTCCTGGATGAGAATCCTATATGCTTATAAAACTGCATTCTGTATTTTATTTGCCATTCACTTGCTTACTCTATGAAACCTCACATGCCCTTCACCCATAGCAAAGAGAAAAAATACATTTTTACTGTGATCTGAGTCTTCAGGTTTGTTGACTTGCACTACAGTAAAAATAAATGTTCTTGGCTAAGCCAAGGGAGATTGAGCTTTTTTACCATTGCAGGATGATCACTTGTGTCACTAAAAAAGAAACTAAAAAAGTCTGATGTTTTTCATCATGTTAATATGAAGAAAAAAACATTGTGGCTCACCAAATTATTGCATTTGTTTCACTCCTGCAATATGAGAGCATTTGGGACAGTGTGTATTGGTCTAATTTACAGTCCTTTCAAAGAGAAGTTTGCTCCTCACGTTATGATCCAAAACAATTAGTTTCTCGGTCTTGAAGCAGTTAAAATAAATGTTATTTATTTAGTTCTGTCAGGATCCCCAGGGACCTACAAGAACCCCTGGGTACCCTGACAGGTAAAGTTTATTTTAACTGCTGCTTCAAGACCGAGAGACTAACTGTTTTGGATCATAATCCTGAAGTCTGTTTGTGTTTTCACCCTGTAGTACTGTTTATCTTTAGATTGTTGTTTCTGTCATTTAGTTCAGTTAGTAGTTCTGTTAGATCTCTATCTTATCCCTGCCCGACCTTAATTTAGATAGGTTATTCCCTCATGTCTGGCCACCTTTCCCTGTTAGAGTCAGTTCTCCCTCTGCACTTCAGATAGATGTACGGTGAGTAAACATAACAAGCAAATCAAAAAATAAGAATAAGATAATAGGATTTAAATTTAAAGATTTTGATGCTGTGACAATTGTTTAATTTTGCAAAGTTTTATCATCATGCCACACATTTCTCAATCCAGTCTAATTGGTTATGATTATTGATTAACTAGGAGCACATTTGTGAGGTCTTTTGTTCGTTTTTGATTCTTGTATCAACCAATCACAGTTTCTAAAAGACAGCGTCACACCTAGCAACGTGGTCAACCACACCTCCTCACTGAGATAAGAAATCCTGTTATCTCTTTGCTCAGGCTCCATCTGAATATGTTTTTTGGGTAAGGACTCTTTAGCCAAAGCAGAAGTGCATCAATGGTCACCATGATAAGCGCTGTCCGAATAGTACAGTCAGTAAGGAAGGAGGTAGGAAAAGGAGCCTGCATGCTTCCTCTCACAGCTAATTTAGCATGGGAACTTTGCAATGTGCCTCACCAGCACTAAGAAGCTATAAGGAATACCACAATATTTTGTGTGACATGATGCATGAGCAGAGATCACCTCACAGAAATGAATGAAAATGGCCAGAGAGAAAAGAACATCCTATTTGTAGTTCATTTTCAGAAGGCTATAGGACTGGATTAGATGCGCATCATCCATGTGTGTTTGTGTAATGATGTCGGAGTTAAAGGCTGTCCGAAACTGGCACAGCAGGCCGGAGCTCCTTTCCCACCCACAACAGAGTTCTTACTGCTGATCCATATGAAGTCAAGGAACAGGAGCTAGGAACAATGTGCAATGTGAGTACACAGAAAGCGGAAAAGGCACAAAAAATCTGGAGCTAGCACAAAGTGTAACCCAATTTTATGAATCATGGATGCATTATTGCACTTGTATTTCAAACTGTTTTGATTCAGGTTTTCTTTTACTGAAGTTGGAATCCTATCAGTAAAGCCGATCACATGTATCAGTTGGACAGAAAACATTAATTTGCTCGGAAATTCGCTATCTTCACGGATATATTTTTGTTTACCTTGCATCATGTAGGTCAGGGATGGGCAACTGGCGGCCAGATGGACGTAGTTCCGCCGAGCTCCACACTGCTTCACACATCCATCTGGAATCGCTGCCATTGGGAAGGGTTTCAATACCACATAAAATGGATGAGCCAATCAAGATCACCAGCCGGGATGTTAGTAGATGTGACGTAAGAGAGAAGCAACTGTTTGGATTCAGACAACAATGGCGGCTCGCAGCGAGGAAGCAAACATTTCCGAGTTCCTATTTTGGATGACCTGTCCCTGGCAAAAGCTATGGCCAGAAATTTCCCTGATTTCAGTTTATCATGATGAAGTAAAAACGTTTAATGTAGCAAGAGGTATGTGCCGCTGTCCCGGCATAGTAGAAGAGCTAAACTGAACACGCCTTCCCCGCCCCAACGGTGTTGCAGATCGAGCAAAACAAACCAACCTCCCGACAGAGATCTTGCGCCTGCACACTCGTTTAGTAAAATCAGAGACGTCCCCGGCTTTCATTAGAGAAATCTGGTCACACGGTAACATTGATGCTGCTATTTGACCTACCAAGTATCTACCAAATATAAATTATTTAAAAGAACGCCAGAGAACGACTTTGAAGGCTTTTGTTAGTGAAAACAATGGTTTCGGTGAGTGGTTGAAGTAGCACTGTCTGTAAAGATGACAGACAAGTGGCTTATCCAATCATATGCAAGGATTTTTGATAAGGCCCTCCTTCTGAAATATATGTCTAATGGAACAATCCCAGATGGATGTGTTGAGCTCGGCAAAAATACATCCATCTTGTGAAAGTAAGGATATGTATAAATATAGGAATGGTAGTGATAATAAAGTGAAACACTGCATTGAATGGTGTGAGAAACCCATCAGTTTATACTCCGTAACAGGTAAATGCCATAAATGTTCTTACATAAAAACACATACAATAAGTTATTGATCGTACAGCTTGGAAAGATGGAGAGGTTTTAGTTTGGTTTTGAATGTTAACACAGCTGTCTATGACCTCAGACAGCATACAGGCTTCACCAGACAGCAGCATAGAAATAACTTCATCCTGATGACCTGTTCTTAGCTTTCTGACTGTATATGCCAGCCCCAAGTATTTCTCACTCTTTTTTTTAGCTCAGAAAGGGCCTGGACAGTCAGTATTTATAATCATCACTGTAGTTTAGCTGTTTAAAATTAGAAGTCAGATAATTACAAGATAGTAAAAACACATGGTAGGTTCAAATGATCCAGACGTCACTTGCCTAAAATGGACAGTGGGGTATTACACCACCATTACAAAAAACGATGACCTGACTGGAAACTGACCCTAGTAAAGGTTTTCTGAACGTTAAGTCCTCTCCTTCTCAAGCGTATATGTACAGGTATGTAGGTGTGTTGTTTACCAGTGCTTGCAGAAGGAAGCAAGAAAATCAAAAGTAGATTCAGGCTTCATCCGCACAGCTTTTGATTCTCCATTAATTTATGCTCCAACCCGAACTCATGCTTTTGTCTTTTATGGTTGAAAAACTAAGTTTCTGGAAACAAACACCTAAAATAGGTTCCATGTTAAAGGTAAGTCCTGCCTTAGACATGAGGTGAGTGAATCTGTCATGTAAAATAGCCCAGATGTTGAACCTTTATGATTTGCATCATTTCTTAAGTCAGCTGAAATAATTTGATCAACTGGTCAGGCTGCCAACTGGTTGCTCCTCTTTGGATGTCTTTCGGGTAAGAGTGCGTCCCTTCATGAAAAGGTGTGAGGCCTGTTTGCTCCAAAACCTGAAAAAAACAGACTTCATAAGAAGCTTAAAGTATAGAAATAGTCTTTAGGCTCTGACAGTCTGATATCAGTTCCGTTGTGAACGATATGAATTACTGTGTGCATGAATTAATCCCCTCAATGCTCTCTCAATGATGCACTCTTGCCCACAGGAAATACTGTGCAGTAATCTTAAGCCTTAATTTACAGAACTATGCAATCAGAAATCCCCCCGAGAAATTAGAGTTTGTAAATATGCATTACCAGTAGTGTGTTTGTAACATGTTACAGACCACAAAAGTCTCAGCAAGGGGAAATAATTTTGGAAATAAGCTTTTTCTGAGTCCGTTAGTTTTTGATTTAATGTTTCTGAAGTGTTTCCTGATTAAAGTGGATCAAACACTGCATTGCCAGGTGGGTGGGATCTATGGTGATGCATCTGGCCCTTCTCTGAACTACACCAGCATAAACTGTGTACAGATCCCACAATCCCCCGCACTGTCCTCACCACCTGTGCCAAATCCTTCCTTTCCTGCACTTTGCAACTCCTGTACCACACAGTTATGCTTAGACACAAAAGGCTTTCTTTGGTAGCTCTGTAAAAAGTTTTTTAACAGTTTAGTGGAGAGTCCAGTCCGTTTCAGTTTCCTGAGGAAGAAGAGCTGTTGTTGAGACTCCTACACCAAATGGAAGAGGTGTTCACTGTCCAGGAGAGGTCAGAGGAGACCTGAATGCCCAGGAACTTTATACTGTCCTCACACTCCACTACCTCCCCTGTATGCAGATATGGGAGCAACAAGACAAGCATTTATCAACAATTAAAACTATACCATTGGAAAATTCTGGGTATAGAAAGAAATGGCCCTTTAACTAAAGAAAATATGATGGATAAGATGTTTACATCCAGTTGTAAACCTAACGCTTCATGATAGGCAGACTAATAACTGAAGAGAATGAATGGAGGAATCCATAGATAAATGTCCCCATAGTCTAAAAGAGGCAGTAAGGCAGAAGCGACAAGTTGTTTCCTTATGGAAATGATAACAGTATTGGTTCCTTTCTGGCATGCAAAGCGTGTTAATGACGGTTAATTGAAATCTTAAGTCTATTGTAAAAATGCAGAGCAGAAATAATATGCAGCCCTAGTCACTACAGCACAGTAATCAAAAGTTTAAAGTATTTTATTATAGAATTTACATTTTTCTCTCCATCTTTACAATGAGTCACAATGTGATTCTGTAAAATAAACCCTGTTTTGATATTTACTGAAATAACACGTTAAAACCCTTATATGTTCCTCCCTTTCTGCATTCTAGGTGTCATGTTGAAAACAAGTACTTTGTGTAATTTAGAGACATCTGCAATACCTACAAGAGAGAAAAGCAGCAAACAAACCAACAGATAACAGAGAAAAACAGATGATTTCTGAAGAAGACAACTCGCTCAGCTTGATATCTAGACTGCTGCTGTGTTTTTCTTGGGTATGAAGGCATGTACTCTTTGTTACATGAAGCCAGTTTCCATTTAAGTCTTTTACTTTACTCCTCTGGATAACTGACAAATGATTTCAGAGCTGAAAGACCTGTGAGAGAAGAACACCACCACGGTCACTTTTCAGACAAAGAAAACCTGTATGAATCAAACTCTAGATTTTATTTTGTACAGTGTTAGCAGAAAGCTATTGTGTGTGTGTGTATATATATATATATATATATATATATATATATATATATATATATATATATATATATATATATATTTTAGGGCTGGGCAAGTTAACGCGTTAATTTCGCGTTAATTCGTTAGACTATTAACGGCGATATTTATTTTATCGCGCATTAACGCATGTTGCTCACATGCTTTCAGTCAGTGTCAGTCAGCAGGCGTCACGGCAGCACTCTCCCGCTCCCCCTCCCCTCTCGTACATGGCTCAGTGGCGCCAGCCAATCAGCACGCAGGCTCAGCCTGGCCCGCCCACTCAGCTCTCACACAAACTTTATCCACAAACAGCTGAGAGAGACCGCAGCAGCGAAAAAACATGAAATGGGGAAGTAGCACCGTTTGGCTTTATTTTAATACCGTAAATGAAATCAAGCTGTATGTTTTGTAAAAAGCCGGTTCATTTCAGTGGAAACACAACAAATTTATCTAAGCACGTGAAAAAACATGGAAACGTCGAGCCCCAGAAACGGAGAGAGGAGACGAAACTTCTCTCATTGCCCCGACAGACCCACAGACGTCTCTGACTGAGGCGTTTCAGTCCTCCAGGGAACATCCAGGTAGATCAGAGGATGGATGGATGGATGGATGGATGTTACTGGAGCCCACACATAACATGTAATTAAGACCTTGAAAGAACCCAGTACATATATTAAAAAGTGTTATTTAAGATAAGATAACATTAGCTAATCCTTTTTTTATCCCACGAAGGGGAAATTTATAGGATTAAAGCAACAGGCAGGTGCACACAACACAGACAAAATTACATAAGGATTGAAATATATAAGAGGTGGATTAGCGAAAAAACACTGAACATAACATTATTATTATTATTATTATTATTATTATTATTATTATTATTATTATTATTATTATTTAATTGTAATAATAAAATAAAAAACACAAAACCCAAAAGGTCAACAGTTTCATGATACATCAAGCTTAGGGACTGGCTAATATACAGCAGGTCAAAAAAGGCCATATTTTGGCTGCAGTGCTTGCTGTTCTCTTATGAAGAAAAGATCAACTAGTGCACTAAATTCAATAGATGGGTTGAAAATATCCAGTATAAAATAAGTGCTACAAATGTTCATATGGCAGCAGAACATTAAAATAAAAGTGCTCTTTACACTACTTTTGAATTCATTCTTGGAGTTTGTAAATACAATGCGATTAATCGCGATTAATCGCGATTAATCAGGGCGATTAATCGCGATTAAATATTTTAATCGTTGCCCAGCCCTAATATATATATATATATATATATATATATATATATATATATATATATATATATATATATATATATATATATATATATATATATATATTTAAAATCAATAGGTCAGCCTGCCCCCAACAGTACAGGATGAGCTGATTTTTATTGCAAAACTGATCCCTCTACTTTTATTTATCTATGAGCTTTATATTTACAACTCAGGGATATTGCATATTGCAATAAAGTGTCAGTTATGATGGATTAACTTCTGAGACATATTTACAAATCGGTGCGAAATGTCCAATGTTAGTTCCACATATTGCTCACGGATGTTGACATCTTTGAGTTGTTCTGAATAATTGATGTTTGGAGCTGTCTGCAATAAAAACATGACAATATCCATATTTTACTTTCTGTTGGTGACATTAATAGATGGTTTGACATTCAGTCTAAATACTGATGCTCTTCCTAGATGTGCCATCAGTATCAGGACACCAATGCAAAATGTAGTGTTTATGTAAAACTGAGCATGGGTCAGTAGTTGCTGAACTTCATTTGCCATCTAACTATGGGATCACCTTTTGACAATGTTATTATTTCCAACAATTATAAATGCTATATTAAATTACATGTGTTTATTAAAGGAAAATATATGCCTCACACCAAATATTTATATACGCTGTATAAAATACACATTGTTTTGTAGGTCAGTTATAAATGCCAAAAGCAATTATTATTGTTAAATGCCAGAGCAACAGGAGAAATAAATATTTTAAAATTTTTAAGTCAAACCACCCCTAAGATATCTTTAAAAAAAATATGGAAAAGCCCAGATAATGATGGTATGGCCTTTTAAGTGTCTGATAAGTTACATTTGAGTTACATGGCGGTGCAGATGTGGGTGTGTTTTAAAGCAACACCTTAAACACACTGCTTCCTTCTTTGAGATCATGAAACAAATCTAAAGAAACCAGACAAGATACCAGGAGGGCAACTGTGGATCTGAACAATTCTGGATCGTTGGGTACAACTTCCAGATGCCTGAAAGTACCACATTCTTCTGTCCAAATTACAGATTAGCACATTATTCATAGTTGCATGTGATTGTCCAACCCACGAACCATTGAGGAAGGAGACTGGTTCTGTATGGAAGATGAATATGTTTTAGTGCAAAATATGTGAATCAGTCCCTGAACAAAAGCAAAGCACCTACTGAAGATGCTAGCTGAAGCTGACATGTCATCCACAGTGAAACAGCTGTTTACAAGCAGGGAATTAAAGACTACTCAAAGAGGAAGAAGTCATGACTTCAACATGAACAAAACATCAACAAAATCCTTATAAAAAATTGCAAATGCACTCAGGGACATTCTAGATCTTAATTTTGGGAGATATGGCCTATGGTCTGATGAAACTAAAATTTAATTGTTTGACCATAATGACCATCAATGCACGTGAAGGGCAACAGGGATAGCTTTCTAGCCTGAGTACACCACTTCAACTGTGAAATATGATGCTGCTGTACTGTGCAGTACCATTTAGCTTCAGAAGGTATAGAACCCAAGTCGTAGATGACGAATTTTATAAAATACTAAGGAAATGTAAATGTAGTTTTTAAAAAGACCTCTAAATTCTGCCATCATCCTGGCATTTAACAAACAAGTAATTTTGGTAACCCTCATTGACCTAAAACAAGAAAACTTGTTTTAGCTCTAAACCTGAACTAGCAACTGTTCAAAAGGAATTTTCCACTGTTCCTTGTGGTTAGTGGTTCTGTTTGGACTCTGTCAAAGTCTGTACAAAGGTAACGTTAAGAGCGGCCATAATTGACTATGTCCACCATGGAAGAGAAGAGGGGAAGCCAAAATCAAGGCAACATGGAAAGAAGTAAGCCAACTGTCATAACTCCAGACGGGTTCATCCAGAAAGGGAACTCCCAGAAATAGATACATGTGCCCATACCTGAGGCCCTGGAAACCTCCAAACAAAGACGCCAAGCCATTGCTGCCAGACTGAAGAGATACACAGAGGAGATAGAAGCCAGAAGAATAAACAGGCTGTTCTTCACTGAACCAGCTAAAGTGTACTCCCAGTGGAATAAAAACCCCTGCATGGGATGTACCACTGACAGATAGCTGAGGTGGCTGATATGACCAAATACTACCAATTGCTAGAGAGGGCTGGACTTAAGGACAGCACTGAAGCACTGATCACGGCAGCAGAGGAGCAGGCATTGAGCACCAGAGCAATAGAGGCCCAGATCTACCATACCAGGCAAGATACCAAAGAGGCCCCAGAAACCATCCAGCATCTCACAGCAGTATATAAGATACTAGCAGGGAAGGAATACGTGGAACACCATAACCAAGTAACTGGTATAGTGTACAGAAACATCTGTTCAGAATACCTTGGGAGTCACCTCCCAGGGTGGTGGAGAATGACAGAGCTAAGATCATGTGGGGCTTCCAGATACAAACAGACAAAATGTTAATGGTCAACCAACCGGATATTGTGATCATTGATAAGCAGAGGACAGCCGTTGTGACTGATGTGGCCATTCCGAGTGATGGAAACATCTTGAAGAAAAGAGCACGACAAACTGGAAAACTACCAAAGGCTCAGGGAACAATTAGAAAGAGCCTGGGAGGTGAAGACAGCAGTAGTGCCCGTGGTCATCAGAACACTCAGGATAGATAGATAGATAGATAGATAGATAGATAGATAGATAGATAGATAGATAGATAGATAGATAGATAGATAGATAGATAGATAGATAGATAGATAGATAGATAGATAGATAGATAGATAGATAGATAGATAGATTTAAATGGATTTCAGAACAAATTCAAGATATTTGTAAGACAGGGCATCTTTCTTAGATAAAAGGAAACAGAGACAGGGTTTGATTTGTTCAGCCCCTGTTACTCTAATACTTGAAACTAAAATCCAGTGGAACCAACATGCCTACAGAAATCACACAGTTGAGAAATACAGCTCACTTTTGCATATTTAGTCTCAATATACATGCAGTTGTTTCCATCAAGGCCCTAAAGGTTTGTTAGAGAACATTGGTGAAATAACACCATTGTGAACACTAAGGAACACAGGTCAGGGCTATTGCTATGGAGATATTTAAAACAGGGCTAGAATATAAAACATCATCTTTAATATTTAACCATCTTACAGAGATCTGTTCAGTTATCCACACATTGAAAGAATGTGGCACCTTGCAAACCTATCAACGCATGGCCATCCAATTAAACAAAAGGTGTCCAAATTTTTTGCCACATAGGCCAAATATGTCGAGTCAGAAGTTCTTGACTGCTGCAAAATTAGGTAATGTTTTTATTTAAAGTACAAAAAATACCGTAGCACACCTTTTTATTTCTAAAGCGCATAAAACTCAATATGACAGCTGACCAAAGTGCTACATAAGGATGTGCTCTCAGAAGACAGCAAAAAAATAAAGAAAAGTGGTATTTTGGACTCCCCTGGTCTAAACCTACAGTCAAAAAGAGTGTTAATCAGAGAAGCAGCCAAGAAGCCCACAATAACTTTAAAGGAGATTCAGAGATCCCTACATAATATATAAATATGGACCACACAATGGTTAGTCATACACTCCACAATTCTGTTTTTCTTGTGCATGTTTGTGTGGAAGAGCAGCAGGAAGAAAATTGATTAAAACAATGTAAAATTTCCTTTCATTATAAGCCATGCAGGGGATCGCAGTTTGCGGTCTCATTTATGACAGGCCTATGATCAGATGGCAATAAAATATGTCCCTCTCCCCACACTAAGTATGGCAGAAAACCAACAGTGCACTTCACCCCAACTACAGCGCCCGCACATTAAAACATGACGGTGACATGTTTAAATTTTTTTGGGCTACATGGAAAGGGAAGCTGGCAGCAGTTGATGAGAAAATAGAGTTAAATTCAGGATAATCCCATAATAAAACCAACATAGCGTATCAGCAAAAAACTTGAAACATTGTTTGACCTTCACGTAGGATAACGGTCCTAAGCCTACAGCTAAAATAAAATGGTTTTGATAAGAACAGGCCTGGTCAAAATCCTGACTTTTGTGTAATTGAGAACCCTTACAAAGACTTGATGCTGACAGCCGTTCCCCTTCAGGCAGAGGCGGATCTATTTTATAATTTGAAATGACTACAAGTTTTATTAGCGGTAACAAGCAGGATTTTTAGATTCCTATCTTTATGCCAGATTGTTATTTGTTAAAAGCTATGCAAACCATGTGTAATTTTCCTTGGGTAACAAAAAGTGCAAGAGAATGGGAAAAACTTTGGAAAGAATTGTAAAGGGCCATAACAGTGTGCTTTATTATATTTCTGAGAGTAAGGTTTTGTGACCCACACAGCTCTCATTAGCACAGGAATGTAACAGAGGACTGTATTCCTGCCATTTATTTTCACTTCCTACACCTCAGACTGTTGCCGAGAGTCCTGTATTGTGCAGGGAAATCCAGATGATGTTGCATTTTTTTGCTGTCCTCGTCATGGAGAAGTGGACAACTCTGTGGCATGATTCAGGAACATCTTTGTCATGAATGTGTATGATGATAAGGATTATGGTCTTTAGGTGATGTAGGAATGAGATGGAAAGCTATTTCTATTCTGGGTTGAGGAGGTGATAGAGAATTATACATACTTCAGCACTCATTTAGACGACACTGAGACAGCAAACATGGATGATTATTTGTTCCACATTTTTCAGATATTTGTTCTTTGTTTGTTTCCAAAATTGACTACAATATTCTTCAGAATTCCTGGTTTGATAAAATTTCCTTTTACACTGAAGACACTGTTCCTCAAAAACTCTGTCATAGAAAAGGAATAATATGAAAACATTAGCACCAAGATGAGCAGATGTTCTTCTATGAGAAAACATGAGTGAAAACAAATGCATTACAAATATTTTCTCATTTGATCCAATTTAGATGACATACTGCAGCTAAAGGTTGCTGTCAGGCAGCAAACAACTCACCTCAGCTAGCCCCAGTGTGTATGTGTTTACACCTGAAGTTATACTGATAGTGTAACTAACGTCAAAAGTTTAAATTCACTCATCACATGTTCATATCTTACAAACTCATATCCACTTACTCTCTCAAAGGATAAAGTAAACCAAACCCTTACTAGTACATACCTAACCCTAACCAAGTTGTTGTCCACTTTGCGTACTAAAAACTAAAATGAAGAATTCCGTAACAACTTCAAGGGTTGTTGAATCAAGAGTTCTTATTGTCATTATGTAATCATAATGGAATTTTGTTGAGACACCGTCTCAGAATTAACTCAGATTCACATATAACACACAGACACAAAACAAGACCTAACGTTCATGTAGGATGCACCGACAACACTTCCTGAGAAGCCAATGAGTGTGCAAATAGTTCTTAGCATCCGATAAGATTTAATTGTTGAAGTTAAAAAAGACAGATAGCAGTTGCTTTACAGAACGATGTAAATTACTGTGCAAATGCATGAATGTATCAGACAAACATTACAAGATATGTTAAAAAAGTGTCCAAATGGTCATTAGCAAAAATTAAAATGTTTAAATGAAAGAATTGTGCAATTTGCATGGATGTCCAAACAAACACTCCCTGAGAAATTAAAGGTGTACCAATAGACATCAGCATGTGGCAGACTGTAAATAATTCTCACTAGGATCAAGAATCTGGAGAACCAGCAGCACCTCTGTGAACAGCTAAACAGACGATGAACTGGGCTGGTGGTTTATATGAGTCTCAGCAGGGCGCGATAGTCCTCACAGCTTTGGGAAAGAAGCCGTTTTTTTTTTTAACTCCATCGGCTTTTGATTTGAGGGTACAGGGGGCATTTTTTCCAGAAATGTAGGTAAGAAACGGCCAAGTCCCTTTTTGAATAACTGTGCATGAGCAAGAACATCCTACCTGCTCTTCTGCTCCTCAGGGGAATCGTGTGAAAGAATTTCCCAAATACTCCTTGTCTTACATGTCTTATAAATGTATGAGATGAAGCGGAAGGCCTCAGAAGAAAGAAATAAGACCAGTTTGCTTCTTGTGACTCACAGCCACATTCAAAGTGTACGGTGAGAGCAGTGGAGGTACAATCGACGGCTGAAATCGGAGCTTAGTGGATACACAAACAGTAGAAAGCGCCGGTCCCACCGGCTTGTATTAGCCGCGCACCGCATGGCTCGGGGCATGCCAGATTCGTTCAGATCTGCTGAGGATTAAGGGCAAAGCGAGCCGACTTGAGAGGAGTCTTGAGTGAACACCCGTCTTTTCAGTGATTGGCCGAGGGGCGAGGAGTAATGAGAAGTGTTTATTAAGGACCACTATGAACAGAGTGGGTCAAAATGAAATACAATTTTATAATTTTCAAGCAATGAACCACGTCTGAAGAGTGAAACCAAAGAAAAAGGACACTTCAGCTTCCCATACCTTGACGTGCTGCATCAGATCCGTAGATTTATCGAGGCTTTCTCTCATCTTACACTGAAAGCTGTTAAGTTTTGTCTCTGCAGTTACCATCCATCCACCTCTTGCAATGCAGCAGCTGTCTGCCTTTCCCTGCTCCCGGCCAGTGTTGCCAAATCCGCTTATTATAAGTGACTTTGGGCTTCTGTTTTTCTAAAGTCGCTTGTAAATTTCGTTAGTTGTAGGTTGCGGTTTTTTGGGCTTGTTTCTGAAGTTGAAGTTACTTATTGGGCTAAAATAAGTGACGGTGCCTGCTTGCACTGCTGTGCTACAGAGACAGTACTGGCTGAAATATCCCTCCGCCTCTCCGCGTTCACATTCTCCTACCTATAGAAAGAATATAGGAGATGCCCCATTACATGCTGGAGCAGATCCTGCGTCGCCGCCATATTGGATCGGTCTTTTCTACTCTTGGCTGACATAGGAGCCGATGGGAGTAAATGCAGAGGTAGCAATTTTGCCCGTATTTTATGCAGTGTATGGTTGCAATAACCGGCAATTTTGCGGTGGAGATGACCATTTTTGGCTGAGATTCTGAAGATGAGTTTTTACGCACTGGTAATATTGCAGAAACTTAATTTGTGAATCATACTTTAATACTTATTAATTCGTTGTCTCTGTGTTTGACAAACTAAAGCTGAATCATATTGCCAAATGAAGTACCCTGGAGTTACAGTGTCAGCACATGCAAGAAGCTGTGCAGAACGGTTCTCTTTCCAGGCGCATTAAGATCCTGCCTCAGTTGCAAGCAAAATGTGTAAGACACAAATCACCAGGAAATTTTAAACACTTTTCCAGGCTGAAAAAAACAGTGTATGCACGTAGAGATAAGCAGCACGCAAAAATATGAAGAAATGATTGTTGTTTATGTGTACAGAAAGCTCAGGATTAGATGGTTAGATTACGATTAGATGTGTGTGTGTGAGAGAGTGAAAAAAACAATAAATAATAAACAATAATTAATACGTAATACCATGTATGAAAAAAAATATTTGAGCATGAGAACACACATTTATCTACACACAGTATAAACATTGCAGAGTGAAGCGTCTATACATACTATGTCTGAGCCCCCCTCCCCCCCAGACCGGGGAAACATCCGAGAGAGTGCCTTTGCAAGCCAAACGGCCCCGCCTCTCCCTTTCTGTCTCTCTCTCTCAACACACAGCTTTAAGATGACAGGGTATAGGAGCTGTGCCTTATTTTATTATTAGATGTGTGATCCAGACATTTATCCAGGTGGATTTTTCGGACCATAAAGATTAAAAGGCGCACTAAATATTTTTCCCAAGTATGTATATCACTCTGCCTCTTCACGTACACAGAGGACAAAGTGGATAGACTACACTATCCTGTCTCTAACATAAGGCCAAAATAAATGTAACTTTCATATCATAATTAACTTGGTTTATTGTTGCTAGCACGTACTCCGGGCACGGGCTGCCTAAGGCCCCCACATAATTGGGCGTACTGTGCGCCTACTGTGAGCAGCGCGTACTCCATGCTGACTCTCCACGGATGTTTTACACTTCATAGTCGAGTGTACTGTTGCCTACATTTTGTTGCAAACTCCTACAATTCCCACACTTTCTGCCAGTGGAACAAAGCGGTGGAACGGATGGAAAAATGTGTGATTAGCTAGCTTAGCACCTAGAGCAGTTTCTTTTCCAGCAGGCTCCCACCTGTCAGTTAGAACAGAGGGACTGTGATGCTGCGTGCTGGAGACCGCCTGATTGGAGCAGCTCAGTGTTTAAAGCTTGGTGTCACATAGAAAATAGTTCTATGTAAAGACTTCTTGCCGCCGAAAGTTTACAGTGTGACACCGGGTATGCGGTCGTAAGAACTGAGCTCTGCATGTAGCTATATGTGCGGAGTCCGCGCAGAGTCTACCTTAAGTACGCACGGACCTCTGCAGAGTGAACTACCCACAAGTATGTGGGGGCCTTTACATGAATACACTTCTAGTTTCGACTTTACAGTCAGGCAGTCTTGTAGACAGTTCAGAGGTTCGATCAGTTAATGACACAGTGTACCGTAACGCTCTGAATATCCATTGAGCGGAGCGGCTTCGTTGCTAACCAAAGTCGTACACATTTTCATAGATCTTTGAGCGCACCACTTGTACATGGCACATGGTACCACATGTACCACATAATTTTAGTCATTAATCACATTCGTAATCATATATAAGGTGCACCATAAATTTTTGAGAAAATCTAAGGATTTGAAGTGCGTCTTATAGTTAGAGTTAGAAAAAGACGGAACTTCTTATCAATATCCAAGACAATTTTACATTTACAGTTACAAAACATTATTAGTTTTTTTTCTTCCTTTTGTTTATGTTTTATTTATAATGATGTAATTTTTTTATCATTTACCATATCTGTCAGATATCTTTAAAATGGCCATGTTTCAAACAGGGCATGGGGCAGAGGGGAAGGGGGCTTAAGCAGTGCCCAGGAGGCATTTCTCTCTTGCAGGCCGGTCGAATCATAAAACCAGGCGAAGACATTCCAAGCGGGGAAAGTCCGATTTGAGTGGATGAAAACGGGTGGGCCGGTGGAACTGAATCTGAAGTGTGCATTCACAGCAAGAGGAAGGAACGAGCACGCACATTGGTCTTACATGAGCACGTCACAGTGGCATGTGGGACAATAGGTAAGGTGATCCCCCCAGAACTCGAAGCCAGAAAAAGATTGTCCACTACCTTTAATGTTCCTGAATCATTTAGAAGAGAGACATTGCCCTGGCAGGTGGGATCTGTGGCTGTATGTCTGGCCCTTTTCTGATCTTTTGTAGCATAAACCATGTTTTGATCTTAGATGGCATGCCACAATCCCCTGTGTCTTCCTCACCACCCTCTCCTGTACCGTGCAGCTCCCATACCACACTGTCATGCTGAGACACAAGACGCTTTATGTATCACTTTGTCAAAGTAAATTCACCTGGAATAGAGAAGAACTTTTATCTCCATGAAATACACATTACTTGATGTGAAGACCTTTGATTCATATATTTCTTGCTCAATATCTGAAAAGTAAATGTGCACATTTAGATGCTTAGTAAGTGAGCCTGAGCAGTTTTACAGATGCTTTAGCACAGGTTTGTCCCGTCGAAACTAGCAAATGTGTCATTTAGGCACATTTTGGCACCAAATATCAGGTAAGAGCGGGGCCTAAATGAAATTCCTGTACTCACAAAGACTAAAGTCCAGGGGAAATTGAAAAGTTAACATTACACATGGATGACACTGGTTGCAAGAACACAATGATATGACACTGAATGATAAAGCCAAGTGATATTAATATCTGGGAGCTTGATTATTGAGTGCTAGACAGTTGAGTTGTCAAGCAGATGGAGACAGCTGGGGAGTACAAGGAGCTGAGGCACTGAAGGAACCTGCTGAATCCAGGGCTCACACAAAAACAATCGCTAACAAGACTTTAATAGAGGTAAACACTTGCCAAGATGCAGACCCAGAAACACAAATGCTACAGAAAGAGAGCCAAGAGGTGACAAAGAGACAGGAGGCAGGAACTAAGCTCTACGGGAAAAACAAATGTAACTAAAGGCTGCAATTCTGCAGAATACACAAACAAATAAGATGCTAAAGTATGAAACAAAAGCACAAGTAATCTTAAAATTAGGGAAAGACATTGACATGAAAAGCAAAGGATGTCAGATCGTAAAATAAAGCAAAAAACAAAAACAAAATCCCAGCAATTATGAAACCATATGGGCTTTTGGCCCTTTTTGCAGACTAGAATGTAGAACACAGGCTATCTCATTGATATATCACCATTGTTATTCATTCTTTTTAAATAAAACAGTTTTGGTCATTTTGAAAATCCACCCAGAACTCCAACCAAGACCATCCAATATAAATTAGGTTTGACCCTGAATACATAGATGAAACCCAAATGTCTCACTGGTCAATCTGGATGACAACTCTGTCAACCAGTTAGAAGCAGGAGAACTGAAAGGTCACTCCAACAAAATGCATTAGAAACAACCAATGACGTTACAGGTGGAAGGACACCTCAAACATTGTACATCTTTGCAAATCGCACCCCTCGCTTTAATAGCAAAGATAAGACGTGCTTTATTGTTATGTAATAAACTTTTTTGGTTGCTAATTCAAGTTTTTGTCACAGGGACAAATGTCTTTTCCAAAAAGCATAGCTTCACTTCCAAGTGATGTCTCCAAGCAGCAATGTTAGAATTAGGTGAAAGTTGAACATGTGCTGTTTTATTATTTTTGCGTCTTGCCCATATAATTACTTGGGCTTTGAATTGTGTTTAAATTCAAGAACAAATCTTGTTTGAGGCTTTTTTGCTGAGTTATTCCCTACCATTTTGAGATGCTATTTGTTTGTGTTTCACATACATCTGATCTAATATCCCTGAAGAGGGTCACTTGGTTTGGCAATGGTGTTTTCCAATTGTAGCGCTACTTACAGGTATATACATCTATTTTGATCACCATGGTTGGATGACAACAGAATTTCTTCCCATTCTTGCCATCCATTGCAGCATTTCCTTGCAGGTCTTTCAGGATTGGGTTTACATTTTTAAGCATTTGAGAACATTTATCTGCTCAGTCACAGTCATTTTCTCCTCTTCAATAAATAACTCTCACCAAAATTCAATGTTCTTCTGAAAATGTCATAAAATTACTAATTTTACTTAGATTTCCTGAAAGGAATGCAAGGTGTGTACTTGTTGGTGATCTAGTAATTTACCTCACCTACTAGTCAAATATTTGCCAAGTAGAAATATAATTCCTACCAACTGATGAGGTTGGTGAGGTTAAACTGATGTCATTTTCTGTCATTAAACTATGACAAATAATTCAAAAATCCTCATTATTACTTATTATTTGGAAATAAGCTCAACATGTTTAATTTTTCTAAACTGCCATCTCTGCTCAGTGTGATTCTGACAGCAGCTCTGGTAAAACCCAGCCTTTACTCATTCATTGAGTTAAGAGCAGGTTAAGATGAAGGCCTGAATGCTGATGAGACGCAAATATCTCGCCTTTGGTTCTCCATACATCAGAAATATTGCAGCCTGCTGTCTAATTAAATGTCTTACTCCTCTTATGTGCTGTTGACGTATTTACCCTGACACTCAGGAATATTTGTGCCGGCGGGAAGATTGGGCTTTTTCTTCAGTGATGCTGTCTGGGCTCCAGCCTTTAATTGAGCATGCTGCGCCCTGGCTGCGTTCAGGCTGCTGCTGAGCACTCACTTGATGTTTGACTTGTTAAAATTGTTATCACGTCTGAAACACGAGGAGTTTTTGCTACACGATATTCAAGGTGATTTAGCTTCCTGTAATTATAGATCTTGATGAAAGGTTGTCAGTGAGCAGCTCTTATTTCAAACCAGGCATTATGAACCCATGGGTTTTAAAACCTACTGTTTTTTTACACTGGTGTTCTAGTGGTGTTAAAGTCTTACGTCATGACATGCGCAGCTTCTTGAATAATCTTATCTCTTAGCTGGAGCCGTTTTTATCAAGCACTGATAAGAACAAGACGACACGTGCGTCAGCTCTTACACAAGAGTTACAAAGCGTGTCTGCAAGGAACACAGATTTATGTGATTTTTATGTTCCACAGATTATTATCTGCTGGCCTGTTAATTATACAATCCAAATAACAGCCTAAAGCTGTTTTTCAAACTTGCATATCCGTGGAAGTTTTTCGTGTCAGAAATGTTCGAGGATTTTCCTGCATCTAGTTCCAGGTTTTGTCCATATAAGTAAAAGTTCCTAATGTTGCCCTTTTATTTGCTCTTTAAATGCTCTTTGCCTTCTTTTGTTTGCCAATTAACAAAATTAAAAATTAACTAAATTAAAGCAACACATTCTCTGACACTCTGGGATGTTGCACTGGGACAGCTTTAGATGTTTTTTTTTTTATTTGCTTCGTTTTGTGTTATGTAAATTTGTTTGACTGACAAGTACAATTACCGCAGATTTACGGCATATGTGCATGCAGCTGACTTGCTGGTGAACCTTGAAGAAACGAGTGACAGAGCAGTTTCTCTCAGAGAGTTTCTACACAACTTTCTCCCAACACCACATGTATATATTCTCCACGGTTAAGACACTGTCATCTCTTATTCCTGACATGTAATTCCTTTAAGATAATAAAAGATACAAACAGAAGAGCTTCTGACAATCAAAGTGGCAAATTCCTTTGTCTTGTTCTTTATTATTCAATCTCAAAGCAAGACAGACAAAAAAATCAATTTTATATTGACTGGATTTTCCCTCAATATTTAACACCCAGAATTTATTAGACCACCTGTGTGTGATTTTACTTCTGTATAAATCCAACCGTTCTACGAAGGCCTCAGAGATTTGCTGGAGAACATTAGAGAACAAACAGCATCATGAATATGGAGATCCCTGGTGTCAAGCGCAGTGTGCACAGAGCCTGATGCGTGCTGTGGCACACAAAGAGCAGGTGGAAGTGGGATAAACTAGGCTGAAGTTAGCGGTGAAACCCGAATGCTGACTAAGCTGACTCTGCTGCTGCTCCAAGTGAATGGAGCTGTATCCTCTGTTGCAAACCTGTCCGTGTAATGGCTGGCCGATTGACCTAGACCGCCAGGCCGTTTACATGAATTGAGTTTAAACAGACGTGATCATCCTCATATCAGGCAAACGCTGTTCAAAGAATCACATAGGCTGCGATACCACATGCAAACTATAAATTATATTTCTCATGTGGTTCTAGTTCTCATAGTTCTCATCTGTATATTATATTCGGTACATATCCAGCTGTAAATTTAGTTCACAATACTAGTTATCTACTGTATATATTATACTCATAGGACAAATCTATCAGTAAAATTCTGTCTATAATAGTATACATCTCTATATTTATTCAGTAAAAACCCATGTCCTGTACATATGGAACCATTGTTTATCCTGCACTTGCTGCTATTGCACTTCTGGTTAGACCTAAACTGCATTTCGTTGCCCTGTACCTGTACCTGTGTAATGACAATAAAGTTGCATCTAATCTAATCTAATCTAATCTAAAGTGTCAATTTGTGTTTTAACCCACTTACTGAACGATGAGGTAACGACTCTTTTTTTTATTTGCTTTTTAACAAAAGTTCAACATCTCTCTTTCCTCGACTGAATGGCTGGAAATGAGACATAGCCCAAAGTGAGCTCCCAGCACAGGGGCAGTAGTTTCTGTCAAGTGCAGTGTTGTATAGTAATGAAGTAAAAATACTTCACTACTGTACTTAAGTATATTTTGGAGTACTTTATACTTTTCTCAAGTATAATTGTTTTTGATAACTTTTACTTTTACTTCACTATATTTGTGAATTTAATTGCATACTTTTACTCCAATACATTTTCAATGTTTGGTTTAGTTACTAAAGAGAGAGAGAGACTCACGCACGCAAGTGTTTTGACCCCACCTACTGATTGACTGCGACAAAGTCTGGACTTGCCTGGGCTTGTTTATCCCCACCAACAGGATAAGAAGCTGGTTCGGTGGTAAAGCAGGTTAAATTAACCTTGTGGTATAGGTAGAGCATCTAATAGCAGAGAGTCCTAATTTTCTTAACTAAATGATAACCTGCAACCACAGGTGTATCTATCAGCAAATTTACCACTTCCTGTAGGTTAACTATCACTTTATCACTTAACCATGCTCTTAGTATACACCCCCTTTGCCTGTACTTGGTTGTGTACAATTTTAAAGTGCATAGCACTGACCTTACTTGATGAAGGAAAACTGAAAGCTTACAAAAAGGTTGTATTTTCTGTCTAAACTTGGTCTAAATTTCTCCTGCACTTGGCTGTTTATATTATTTTAAGAGAGTTTGACTTTCAAAGTTTACCAAAATCTAAAAAATGTCATTCAAACTGCATTTGCTTTGTTTTACTTTTTACTTATATTATTACATTACTTGAGTACATCTATTTTTACAGTAATTTTCATACTTAAGTACAAGACATTTCAGATACTTTAAGACTTTTACTCAAGTAACATTTCAGTCAGTGACTTGGACTTTTACCAAAGTCATATTTTGGAGAGGTACTTATACTTTTACTTGACTCTGAGATTTCAGTACTTTATACAACATTGGTCAAGTGAACTGGTTGGCAGAGGAGAGGGAAGCAGGTTGTGTGGATTCAGCTGGAAGACGGTTGTGTTGTCATATCTCAGCTGAATATTTCAGTAGTTTCAGCAACAATGGTAAGGTAAGGTACATTTATACATATAGCATTTTCTATATGAAAAACCTGGAAACCTGCTGGAGACCCCAGATAAAACTCACCAGAATCTCAGAGAACAGTAGCTCAGTTTCAATGTCAGCAAAACGCTTCCCGCTGCCTCCAGGAGAGTCCTCTTTATGATTTTGATTCCCTGGTCCTTATCGTCCTCCCAAGACAGAATGTGTTGGAGGACTAATGAATAAATGAATGAATGAAAACCACTATCCTGTCTTCACCCAGCAAGGGAGTGTAGTTAAATCAGCTGGAGGCAGAGAAGAGGAGGCGACGAGCGGCTGAGATCTGGCGAGAGCTGTGCATAAGTAAAAATGGTGGTATACACATAATATGAGTACGATCCACCCAGGTAAGAACAAGCCAATAATTTACAGTTAAATATTAAGAATTGTTTTATATTTCCCAATAAAAACACTGGACGAGGAGACCTTGACCATCCGTGAGAGCTACCTGGACGAGTGTTTTGACAGTATCGTAATTGGGCAGCCGAAAAGTTCCACAACCACGAACCCACCATCGACAAAATGCTCCTGTTCAAGCTCGACCAGCGGGAGCTACAGCGACGTTCTGGAATCCATAGATGAGAAGCTAATTAGCCTGGATACCCGTTTCAGCTTGATAGTCCTGCACAAGTCCTGCAAAAGGAATTTCAAGCTCTGATGAATTTGCTGGAATAGAGCCAGGAACTGCTAGCTTCCGTCACAGCTGAGAATGAATGGCTGAGGGAAGAAGTCAGGAAGCTCACCGATAGGATGATTCAGCTTTCCGCTGAAAATAGTAAGATGAAGGAATCCATTCTGGATATTCAGGCCCGAACAATGAGAGAAAACCTTGCCTTTGCCGGTATCCCGGAGCAGCAAGAAGAGGATGCGGCGGAAACAATCCGTGAGTTCCTCCGGGAACATTTTTTTAAAAATTGGTTAAAAATTGTATACTCTGTCTCTGAATATCTTCTTTCTAGCGTACCTTCTAAATATCCCACAGCAGCCCCGCAGTTAGACAAAACAGAGCCAGTTTATCCTAGACAATCAGTATTCTGCATAGTAACACGCAAGCATTGACCTTGCAATAAGCAACCAGTGGATTACATACACAGCCATCATGTCTCCAAGGAGACAGGCAGATGGTCAGAACAGTGAAAATGATGACAGGCAGGAAGTTTAGAGGGGATTTCCAGAATCCTTAGTCCTCTGTGAGGTCCAGTGTCAGAGCTGGGTGATCCGAGGTCCAATGAGAATCTAGAGGGAGGTCCGAGACAGAGTCGGGGCAAAGTCCCGGCAACAGACAGGCTAACGATCAGAACGAGGTCAGGCAAACAGGCAGGCAATCAGATCAGGCAGGGATCAGGAAGGCTCAAAGAAATGGAAGGCAGAAACAGGTCAGGAAAACAGGCAGGCAAGAGGTCAGGAACAGAACGCTGGATTAATCTCACAGGTGGCTCGAAATAATCTGGCACTAGTGTCTGGTCTGAAGGCTGGTTATATAGCAGGTGGAGCAGGTGGATCTGATGAAGAATGATGAGAGCGGGGCGGAGCTGCACAGGTGTGTCAGGTGAAGGATCAGACCAGCACTAGTGCTGAGATCATGACACATGCAGTCACAATCACACATTCTCACCCTAAAGCCCACACACATGCAAACATTCAAAACATACACTCAGTCTGGTAATACACCAGAATGGACGCTGTACACACACTTGTACTCACCGCACACACCCTATATAAAAGATTAACCTAAAACACTAAGAATACTTAACCGATCAGAAATGTCATTGCTTTGTTTACCTCTTCTGGTGCCACTCAGCAGACAGGCTGTTTCAGCAGCTCCCAGTCACCACTGAGATAACATACATTCACATTTTGTATATAAAAAAAAGAATCAAATGGACAGTTGCACTTCCCTTTTTATCCAAGCATGCCATTTTTTTTACAACTGTACAGTATTATTTTTCTTGTGTTGTCAATTTGTCTTTACTGTACTGTCTCTTTTTCCTCACGTTTACTTTGTATATTTTCAACCTCTGTGCGATTTGCATGCTTTTCTTTGTCTTTCACTTTGTTGCTGGTGCACCTGAGTTTCCACACTGTGGGACAACAAAGGACATTCATATTCTGTTATTTTTAAAATTGTAATTGTTCTATTTTTTGACAAAAAGTACAAAGCTATAGCTTTAGGGTGTTTAGCATGTCATTTGTGATACAAATTACAGTCCTCTAGGGCATGAAAGGGGTTTTTGTAATGCTACCGACATGACTGTATCTCATTAGCAAAATACCATTTTTGGGACAGAAATAGGCAAATTTTACATAATGAGAAATTTTGATTACAGTTCATGAAAAGGCCATGCTCATTTTTAGAAATGAGATTGCCCACACTGAATTGTCTGTACTGTGACAGAGTTTGGTGGTACAAAACCCAAGACAAACCTTGAAATAAAGAAAGACCGAAAATGGGCGTTTGGTTTGGTGCTTCCTGTGTCTAATCCATGTTTAAGTGTTCTTAGAAACCTTCTATTATTTAGCTAATACTAATTGCAAAAATAGAGCACAGCCTCTATCAGTTGTAAGGTTTTACAGAGCAGGACATTAAACCTGAAGCATACCAAAACAGTACAGATTCCAGGCTGCAATTAATTATTATACAAATATGAAGCCAAAAGGAAAAAAGCTAAGTGCACTCTGTGATTAAAAAGATTATGGAACAACCTTTATCGGCAATAACTGAGTAGTCATTCCATATCCGACTTCATCTGTACTTAACAATGTTATGGAGCAATCTTGGCCTACCCTTATTTGCAGCACTGTTTGAGTTCATTGAGGTTTTGCAAACAGTTGTCTTTGAGCTGCTCTCCTTAGATCCCAAAGCAGCCTGGTAAATCAGGCACAGGGTAAATGTTATTATGTAAGGCTTTGTTATTTACAGAAGGAGTCTTGCATTGGAAATCAGCACTTTTATTTCTCCTGCTTCCCTTTTATAAAGTGAAAAACACATTTGGCACAGCTCATTCGGCTAAATGGTGCCAAAATCTCAAGTCAACCTGGCACACTACCCACTAAAACCTTTGTGAAACAAATTTGCTTTAGCTTATTCCTTCCTGATTTGCTGCAGTTTTCTCAAGATATGGTTATACAAAATCTGAGGCTTTTCCTATATTTTCAAAAGGGGTTTTCAAGTATTTTTGCAGGGTTTGTTTGGAAAAATTTAGGTGAGGTTCAGAAAATTTGATTTTTTTTCTTTGTTTGATCATCTATAAATCAGACATAGTGACATTTGCAATAGTGGTTTCACTTGAAAAATATTATTTAATGCCTTACCTTCACACAAATACTAAAATTTACATTTACACTTTATAAATTTGTAGCTGTACTTGATTTATATCAGATACTGTATGTCTTTTCAGGTGGTAATGGCTCCTGAAACCCTTTGGGCTTAATCAGCTAGAGCGCTGGACTTTGACCAGGCCACTATAACACACACATTCCCGCATTTTTCAGCCATTTCCTTGTAGATTTGCTTTTGTTTTTTTTTAAGTCATTGTTTCATTGATGACCAAATGGCCTCACCTTTAACGGGTACAAGCCAAAGAGCATTGTAAAAGATGTTAGTCTTTGTGTTTCTGGTGCCAGGGCTAGTTGCCAATGTCCTTTGCTCAAAATGATGATAGTGATGGACTTAGAATTGGCAAACTTCTCCAGTAACTAATCTATTCAGGATACAACTGACATTTTGATTCTAAGTTGAGATATCAAAAGTCAATACAGAGTCAACCAAAGTGGAGACACCTTGGGTTTCCATGAAGCAGTCTGAGTCAAGCAATAACTGGATCTCTCTCTGCTGACCAGGCTGAAGATGGGAAAGATTCGCTGATATGAATTGTGTGTTCTCTCCCAATATAAAAGTGTCATCATCGTCCTATCAGTGGGTCGTTAATTTGTGTTGGTCTGTCAGAGAAAACACCAAGAAAATTCACTGAGGTTTGTGGCTGCAATGTGACAAAATATATAGATACAGTCAATTGGTAAGTGTACTTCTGCAAGGCCCTGTATGCTTCTCCGCTCTTCGGGAAAAGCTCTCTTCCTTGCTGAAAATCTTGCAGTGAAGAACAGCACTCTATTCTGTTTGCCTTTGCAAGTGTTAGATACACCAGCCACCTCAGTAACCCCTGGAGCGTGCTATTACCATGTCAGAGAGCTTACCGTACCCAGGCTGACAGTTCACAACAGCACACAGGAAATGGCCAGGGAGAGACAGTTAATACACCATACGCATTCATGTCACCGCTATTGTTTAATAAAATGCTGGGAAAAGAACAATGAAACAAATTGTCACAATTCTTTAAAAATGTGTTTTTCGTGCCCTCCCTCTGCTGTCTCCTCTTGCCAGTCTGTTCCTGTTTTTTGTTGTTGTTGTTGTTTTTTTCAAGTGGATTCACACAGTCAATACATCTCAGGATGTCTGTCCAATGCTTTTTTGTCAAAACTGGGTAGTGTCAGATCAAACTCTGCCCTACTTAAAGGCCGAGAGCAATTACAAAAAGAAAAAATCTTAGCTTGCTTTAGCTGGGCTGAAGCATAGCAGATCGTGTTTCAGGTTGTAATTAAAAGTTTGATATACGTTTAGACTGCCTAATAAGTCTTTGCCACATTTCCTTGTTTCTCAGGTTGCCCCACCGTTTCTATTAATCATGGAAGACGTTTGCTCTTTTATATTAATGTGCTGAAATATCATCAGTTACCCTGCGGTGATTGATGCAGCAGATTGTCTCCATATTCACTGTCACCACAGCTGTGCAGAATACCAAATGAAAGGGAGATCTTTTCTCACACTTACGTTAACACACTGTTGTATTAATAGAGTTCTTGCGCTCAATGACAGGCACTGATAAGAGCAATAAGCATTTTAAGCTGAATGGATATTTTGCCTCTACTCATGTCTGTATCGCTAGTTTTTGTGTTTTTCAGTTTTAGCTACAGAATTACTGGGGATTTTTTTAGTAACACTTCATAAATACAGTTCTTGGGACTATTCTTAAGCTTAAGTCTAAAATTTACACTAATTACGTCTAAAATGTGCATTACATTGCCTTAAAAATTCAAAATCCGTACACAAATTTGGCGTTCATGTCAAGTTCTGTCAGGAATTTACACTGGCAGGATTCCCTCCTCCCCCCCCCCCTTCCCGGTGGTGAATACAAAGATGCTTCCATTCATTGAACATGGCAGGGCTATTGAGTTGGGTTTTTCCGACTACTCATCACCTGGTGAAGTTGACAACACCTAGACAGTCATTTTAAAAAAAAAATTAAATACCCTGATGGCTCAAGGCTAAAAAAAATAAAAGGGGTTGACAGAAATAATTGTGTCTCTGCTGAGCCAGAGGATCTGAAGAGCTGACCATGAAGACACAGGAAGGCCCTACCGATGCTGACTGAGGTCAAATAACCATAAGACGATATCTGCAAGCCAAGGAGGGTAGTAACAAGTTGCATTTACTCAGTTACATCTACTCAAGTAACTTTTTGAATAAAATGCACTTAAGTGTAAATTATTGCACTGTACTTTTTACTTTTACTTTAGTTATATTATTACTTAAGTATTGCTACTCTTACTTGAGTAAAATGTCTGACTCCTATACCTACTGCAAGTAACTTCATGAATAAAGAACATACTTGTTTAAACCAAATATGCACCTGAGAGACAAAAACCTAGAGATTATGTTAAAGTTACTTTAATGTTACACTACACTGTGAATAAGGCTCCATGATGATCTGTGGAGCTTTTTTACTTCAGTGGAAAGAAATACGCTTTGTGTTGTGCAGGGGTGTCAAACTGCAGGTGGTTATTTGCAGATGTCCTAACAGGTCTCCCTCAGGACAACAGATTCTCATCTGTAAGGTGATGATTGCATATTTCAGCACCACGACAACGCCTCAGTTCACAAAGCCTGCTGACAAAGCACTCCTTATAAAGGAACTAGACCCCCCATTGGACTATTCTGCATGTTCCCCTGATCTAAATCCTATTGAAAACATTCAGGGATGGAAGTTTGGAAAATTGGAGATCAGTTTCAGACCATGGATTCTCTCCATGTAGCCATCTTCACTATATGGAGCAACATTCCCACCCTCCTAAAGGAAAACCTCACCAAGCATACCCAAACATTTTTATTTATTTATTTTTTTTATAATTAATCAAGAATAGTAGTGGGTCTGCTTACTACCGAGTCATTTTTTTTGCTTTTAGTACTGGTTTGTTTGTTTTTAGCTATGGTCTCAATATTCTCAAAGGTTTATGTTCAAATGGTTTAAATAAATTCATAAAAATTGACTGAATTTATATAGCAATTTTCAAGTAATACTAACCGCTTAAAATGCTTTAAGCCTAAAGTTATTTTTAAAGGTCTGGGTGCAACTATTGTAACTTATACAGTGAACCCATGAACCGCTGCTCGTGTTACTTCCTTAAACCCTTCAATTCCCCTCTTCCCACCACTTTGTAAATGCAATAAAAGCACTTCTCTTTGGCAGCTTGACACAACAACGTTACAACTCCAGCCTAAAAATCTTAATGTGTTAGGACCTACGTGCATAATTCAGAGTTGTCTGGATTGCCCCCAAACAAGGAGCCCTCACCTGTGGGAGCTGAGAACATTTACCGGAGTTTGGATATAAGAAACCTGATCATGGCACAGCGATTTATCGGTGTGGTGAGTTGGACTGTTTATTTAAAGGTCCACATTAAGATTCTTTTCATCACAGCCACGCCATCGACTGCTACCGTAATTTAGTTGGGTGGTAGACGCTAAAACAAAATCCATATTAACACATAAAACATCCAAAGTACCCGACGAGATAAAAAAAAATTAAGAGCAATGCAATGTAAGATTGCCAATGTTGTAAAATGAGTCTAAAGTTGTTATGCCAGGAGTTGACCTAATCATCAGACGTTTTGTCTGACTTCATAGGAGAGTCCAGTGTAGCTACAAATGTCTTTTACATTAAAAACACGATACAACAAACAAAGCAATGGTTTTCTGTAGATAAAAGGTAAATTGTCAAGGACCTGATTATGCTACAGTGTTGTGCTTGATTAGTGTATTTGATCTTACATGAATTCCTGTGTAACCAGAAAATGGTTCATATTTAGCAGTAAATAACTTTTTGTAAATAACTTGTTCTTTGTTTTACAAATATGGTGATGAAGGATTTACCTTGAGACAGTTACACATTGTTTTGTCTATTTTGCAGAGAATGAATTCACTTTGTCTTGAACAGAAAGAAACTCCAGGGCCTTTTTAATTAGTAATTTAAATGCACTTTAAAAACATTTGCTCAGGGACGTTTGTATTACTTGGTAATACAAAGCTAAAATGTTGGTCACACAATAGTCCATGTAGTTGTTTTCAATCACAGATTTTTGTCCAAAAACCAAATATAAACTTTCCATACTTTGATGCAAAAATGCTTGTAGATGTTCACTATTCAAACACTAACATACATCTACGATGAGTCCTCTTGTGTCAGAGTTGCTTTGGTGCTCAATGAGAAGGCCTGTTGCTTTACGAGTACACGTTGAAGTTTGTTGGAAAACTGTGAGGTAACAGTACAACTTTGGTCAGGTTTAATTGTACTGGGTGAGTTACAATTAAATTTAAAGGATACGAGTTCTGCAAGGAAACATGAGCTTCCTGATGTTATTGACCTTGTAAGGCAAGTTGTAGGGAAGAAGTACTTAAAGGGCTTGTTTAATTTGATGGTACTGTTTCTAGGAAACCAATGCCGCAGAACTCTACTCTGCAAAAAAAGCACTACAGTAAACAATACAATATCTGAAGGTGTTTGTGAATACATTGTATTTGTTCCTGCTTTCATTGTGTTTCCCAGAAGACCTCCTTTATTTGACAGATCTATGTTTATTCTGTATTTGTGTCGCTGTGTCCTCTACGTTCTTTGCATTGTTTTGCAGTCGTGTCTGAATACAATATGACATGAGAAGAAGCAAAGCGGGAGCAAGGCTGATGGGTTTCAAGGTTTTTTTTTATACACACTGTGTAATTGCATGCATTTTTATGCCGAAGGACTGACAAATGACTTAAATGTTTAGTCAGTCGGCATGGATCCAAATAGCAGGAGATAAATGTTCTTTCCAAAGGTGTAAGTCCAAACCTCAGTGACTAAACTCTTCCAGTTTCACGTGCCTCTAACGTCTCGTCTTTTTTTTCTCTCTGATTCGTCATACGGCCATCTGCTGTTGAGTGACCAAACCAATGTTTTTGGCTTTTTTTTTTTTTTAACTGCCTTTCTACTAAAAAAACAACACATTTTAAACTGGATTTGCATAAACCGGCAACAGTCACAATTCTACCATCTGTGACACTGTTGTCAAAAGATTGCAGCAGATTGTGAACTGCGGAACACGTTCTAGCTACATCAAATGTTGCTGCAAATGCAACAGAATAGAGAATGTAGATTATACTTTAGAGCCTTAATAGATCACATCTGACCTTCTTTTTTAAACACTTTCAATACCTTTGAAGCACATTTCTAGTTATGTTGCGTGTCTATTAAATGTGTTAATTTGGAATACCTTCACTTTCTGATTCTAATCAGAATAAACGCTGATAAGCCTCTGAATTTAAGGTCATGGTATCTTTTTTTAGTTCAAGGGTTTTATGAATTGGGACAAAATAAAAATTATTTAGTCATTCCTCAATTGTACAAAAACAGATTTCTCAGAGATAGAATTATTAACCAGAAGTACACCCCAAAATTAATTAACCATTAGGGACAGTCTAAATAGTTATTTCTGTATGACTATTAGTTTATAACATTGCTGTGAACATTTAGGCTCACTCTTTTTTTTATCATTATTGATGCCTTTGATTATGTGACCCAATTTCTGCCGAGCCTCAGCTGCTGGCCTCACAACTCATTTAGGAATACTTTGGAACAGAGAGGAGTTTGAGTTCAGTTTAAACCCTATTCTGACAGGATTAGTTCAACCTAGGGAACATTGTCTGTGCTGTTAATCCCTTGCGGATCTGCCATGTAAGTAATTAGTAAAGTAAAAATTCCACTTACTGTATTTTGCTGAACTCAGAGTTGCTGTGATAATACTAATCCAATGTGAAAGGGCATCTCTGTGATTTGGACTGAAATGGGTGAATAGGTGTTTTTTTTTTTTTTTTTGTTTCCTGGGCGTATTTTTACTTGCTTGTGGCGAATAATGGAGGCCACATTTGCAGTAACACCCTGTCGGCCCGTAACATATGGCATTAAAAAGAACGGGCTGAAGAGAAGGAGCCAATGTCAGATGCAAATGGTGGATCGCATCATGCATTGCACTGTGCGGTAAGAATCATTTGATTCTGTCTGTAGCCTTCTGTTACACAGCCGCCTAGCACTGGCAGTAACACAGCGCCAAGCTGTGGCCGCAGCCTGCAAAGTAGTTTTAACATCAACTCACATGCTGGTTCACGTCAATCCCAGAGTCAATTCATAACCAACCAGTAGTTACATTATATGTAAGACGTAGAGCTTGATGGCCGTGAATTTCAGCAAAATCTCAGGCTTTGGCTATCCCGAACGAATACGCCACACAAAAAGCAGACATAGGGGGGTCATTTATTTATGCTAATGAGTTACCCAGGTTATACTTATCCCGTGCAAATACGACTTTAGTCACTGTAAGGTATTTTATGTATATTTTATTCAAAAGAGACTTTGTATTTGAGGATATTCGCGGATTTTGCCTTTTCTAAGCATTGCTTTCTGTGAACATGAATTGATTTTGTTGGGACCCCAATTCCTTAAAAATTTAAAGGAAACGGTAAATTTGTTGTACAAAAAACTAGAAAACAATATGCTTACATTTTCTTCTTTGGGATGTAAATATTGGTGGAAAATTATGTGAAAAAGCACAGTTTCTAACCTGAAAGAAATATAGACCTAAAAGTATTACTGATAGTATTAGTGTCATTCTGTTGTGTTAATCTAAAGGGATTATTTCATTTAAAATAAACCCGGAAAAACTGCTAAAACCTGCACTTGTTACCATATCAAAATCTGAAAAAATATTTAATCATTTTTTGGGGGGTACAAGGAGCTTGCAGAGCCCAAAATGATGCACTTTAAATTGTTTTGAAATTGACTTATAACCTTTCCCTTTTCTATTACCACCGCAGACATCTTTCCACCTTGTCATTGTGTTAACCCAGACATGTAAACCCCAGAGCAGCAACCTCCAGAATTTCTCCTTTTATAGCTGTGCTGATGCTGGTGATGACCAGCTGATCAAGTGCCTTTGATCAACCACAGAGCCCCTAAAGGGACACTGAAGGGATATTTTCAAAAATTACTTTTTGGTGCACACCAGATACTTTCGACACCAGAAAATATCTGGTGGGCATGAGAACGTTTCCCCCCCCCCTTCAATGTTCCTTTAGGGGCTCAGTAAGCAGCAGCAGATGATTGTTACTTTCCCTTTGAAATCTAGGCCAGCACCAAGTTTTTAGTTAGTTGTTCTCTCACGGTTTTTTGTTCTTTTCTCGTTGGTGAATCATGTCCTCTGACCTTAAACTGAGTAATGTGAGACCAGCAGCACTTTAAATGTGCTGGGTTCTTTCGTGACCTTCTGGTTGAATCACTAACATGCTACTAGAGCAAATTGATAGGTTGGCCACGCCTGGGAAGATTAACCAGTGAACATTCTGTACTTCACTGGAGTCCCAAAGTCTCAGAAATGGTGTTGTAACCATGACTTGATGCAATCTACTGGGTTTCCTTGGATAGGAAACTTTTTGACCAATCTGTATAATCTGATTGAATTTGACTTGGGAAAGTGCCTTGAAATGACAGGTATCATGAATTGGCACTATATAAATAAAATTGAATCTAGCTAAACCCCTTCCAGACTGTTAGAAGTTTCTTATGATTTGGGCATTGTGTCCAGACCAGGAAGCAGAGCCGTAGTTTAACACACCTCTCTGCAGCTTCTGTACTGTTACCCACCCATTATCCTATTGAGACGGTGTCTTTCCCACGGCCAAAACTTAACAGATCAAAAACTGATCTAAAAGGAACAAATCATAAAAACCTAATAAAAATCAATATGGTTCACCTTGAACCTAAAAATAAAATAATAAAATGTGGTCTATTAAATATAAGGTCTCTCCCTCCAAAGACTTTGTTAGTTAATGAATTGATTTCTGATAATCAGATTGATTTGTTTTGTCTCACAGAAACCTGGCTACAAGAGGACTACGTTAGTATAAATGAGTCAACCCCCTCCAGTTATTCAAATTTCCACATTCCCAGATCTGTGGGAAGAGGAGGAGGAGTGGCAACTATCTTTCAGTCTGATTTATTAATTAGTCCCAGGCCAACTAATAATTACAGTTCTTTTGAACATTTAACCCTCAGTTTCCCTCATCCAAACTGCAAAGCAATAAAACCTCTTCTGTTTGTTGTTTTTGTATCGTCCACCAGGCCCTTACACTCAGTTTTTGGATGAGTTGTCAGATTTCTTATCTGATTTGGTGTTAAATACTGATAAGGTTATTATAGTGGGTGATTTTAACATCCATGTTGACACTGAATGTGATAACCTTAGTGTAGCCTTTAAAACTATCCTAGATTCAATTGGTTTTGCTCAAAATGTGCATGAACCGACGCACTCTCGGCTCCATACTTTAGACCTTGTGCTGACATATGGCATTGATTGTGAAGAATTAACAGTATTTCCTCACAACCCTGTCCTGTCTGATCATTTTTTAATAACATTTGAGTTTAATCTAACTGAATTCTCCACCCCCAAAAGAGGGTTCCATTATAGTAGATCTTTATCGGATAATGCTGTATCAAAACTTAAAGAGTCTGTCCCCTTTTTAATATCCTCAGTATTGCAGAAATGCCCTGTAGATGGCAGCATTGCTGTTTCTTCCCATTCACAAATCGATACCTTTGCTAACAATGTGACTTCCTCATTGCGTTCTGCATTAGACAATGTAGCTCCCTTGAAAAAGAAGGTGATTATTCACAGGAAGCTGGCTCCTTGGTTTAATTCAGAGCTGCGTTCCTTGAAGCACAATGTTAGGAAATTGGAGAGAAAATGGCGCTCTACACACCAAGAGGAATCCTACTTAATCTGGAGGGACAGACTATTGTTGTATAACAAGACCCTTCGCAGAGCTAGAGCAGCATATTTTTCATCATTAATTGAAGAGAATAAAAATAATCCTAGATTTCTCTTTAGTACAGTTGCCAAACTTACCCAGAGCCACAGCTCTGTTGATCCATCCATTCCCTTAGCTCTCAGTAGTAATGATTTTATGGGATTCTTCATAAATAAAATTGATGCCATTAAAAATAAAATAATTGGCATCCTCCCAAACATGATTACCTCGTCCTCAGTAAGTGAGGCAGCATTGGAGGAATCTTTAGAATCTGCGCAGTGTTTGAACTGTTTAGAAGCAGTAGAGCTTTCTGAGCTATCTAAAATTTTAGCTTCATCTAAACCTTCTACCTGTATGTTAGACCCAATCCCAACCAAGTTGTTTAAGGACATATTCCCTTTGATCAGTGGCACTATTTTAGACATGATTAATCTATCCTTAGTAAATGGATATGTACCACAGGTTTTGAAAGTAGCTGTTATTAAACCTTTACTTAAGAAACCTTCTCTTGATCAAGATGAGTTAGTAAATTACAGACCTATATCTAATCTTCTTTTCTTATCTAAAATTCTTGAGAAAGTAGTTGCTAATCAACTTTGTGAACATTTACAAAGTAATGACCTACTTGAGGAGTTTCAGTCAGGCTTCAGAGCTCATCATAGCACTGAAACAGCTCTGGTGAAGGTCACTAATGATATTCTCATGGCCTCAGATAATGGACTTGTGTCTATACTTGTCCTGTTAGATCTCAGTGCTGCGTTTGATACAGTTGATCACAATATTCTCCTACAAAGACTTGAACATACTGTAAGGATTAAGGGGAAAGCATTAGGCTGGTTTAAATCTTATCTGTCAGACAGATTCCAATTTGTTCATGTTAATAATAAATCTTCCTCAAACTCTAGGGTCACCTGTGGAGTACCACAGGGTTCAGTCCTTGGACCAATTCTCTTTACTATATATATGCTTCCGATAGGCAAAATTATCAGACAGCATGGGATTAATTTCCACTGTTATGCTGATGATACTCAGCTATATTTATCCATAAATCCTGATGAATCCAATCAATTACTTCGACTGCAGTCATGTCTTGATGACATCAAAAGCTGGATGACTTTAAATTTCCTGCATCTAAATTCTGACAAGACCGAAGTTTTAATCTTTGGGCCAGAGTCCTCAAAAAATAAACTTCTTAACCAATCACTTAATCTGGGTGGCATTAACCTGGCCTCTGGTAATAAAGTTAAAAATCTTGGTGTTATTTTTGACCAAGACATGTCATTTAAATCCCATATTAAACAGGTTTCCAGAGTTTCCTTTTTTCACCTCCGGAATATCGCCAAAATTAGAAACATTCTGTCCAGGAGTGATGCTGAAAAACTGGTCCATGCATTTGTTACTTCAAGGCTGGACTATTGTAATTCTTTACTATCAGGAATTCCACAAAATGCAGTTCAAAGCCTTCAGCTGATCCAAAATGCTGCAGCAAGAGTTCTGATGAAAATCAACAAGAGGGATCATATTTCTCCAATTTTAGCTTCCCTTCATTGGCTTCCTGTTAAATCAAGAATAGAATTTAAAATTCTTCTTCTAACGTATAAAGCCCTTCATAATCAAACTCCATCATATATCAGAGCTCTGATTACCCCGTATGTTCCTAACAGAGCACTTCGCTCTCAGACCGCAGGTCTGCTGGTGGTTCCTAGAGTCTCTAAAAGTAGAATGGGAGGCAGATCCTTTAGCTATCAGGCTCCTCTCCTGTGGAACCAACTCCCAGTTTTGGTCCGTGAGGCAGACACCCTGTCTACTTTTAAGACTAGGCTTAAAACTTTTCTTTTTGACAAAAATTATAACTAGTGACTCATGTTACTCTCAGCTACCTTTATAGTTTTACTGCTATAGGCTTAGGTTACTGGAGTATATCAGGATCTAATTTTCTCACTATATTGAGTTCTACTGTTCTTCAATTATGCATTATGTGTTGTCATTTCTGCTTTAACTTTCTGTTCTCTCTCTTTTCTCTTCATAGTAGGTACACCTGGTCTGGCGTTCTGTTAACTGTGACATCATCCAGAGAAGACGGCTCACCCGCTACTACCATCTAATGTAGAACAGATTACTAGATCAATGTGTGCTTCTGTGCTTTTTTGTTTCTCTTGTTGTGTCTCTGTTCTGTCTTCTGTAACCCCAGTCGGTCGAGGCAGATGACCGTTCATACTGAGCCCGGTTCTGCCGGAGGTTTTTTTTTCCCGTTAATGGGTGTTTTTTCTTCCCACTGTCGCTTCATGCTTGCTCAGTATGAGGGATTGCAGCAAAGCCATGTACAATGCAGATGACTCTTCCTGTGGCTCTACAGTTCCCTAGGAGTGAATGCTGCTTGTCGGGACTTTGATGCAATCAACTGGTTTCCTTATATAGGACATTTTTGACCAATCTGTATAATCTGACCCAATCTGTATAATATGATTGAACTTGACTTTGTAAAGTGCCTTGAGATGACATGTTTCATGATTTGGTGCTATATAAATAAAATTGAATTGAATTGAATTGAATTTTTGGAGATGTTTTAGACTACTTTATTTTGTCAGGCCGGTTCCACTGAAATTATTTATTCATTCCACAGGTCTGGCTTGTAGAACTGAACTCAGCTTTCTAAACATGTGGTTATTCATAGTATTGACATTAACAGGTGGGGGGAACAATTTTCAACAAGGGCTAGGTTGGTTTGGATAGTTTTTTTTTTCAATTTGTAAAATCATGATTTAATAACTGCATTTTTATCATTTTTATTTACTTAAGGTATTTTTGTCTGACATTGAAATATGTTCAATGATCTGAAAAATT
The DNA here is from genome assembly GCF_011125445.2 of Fundulus heteroclitus. Taxonomy (NCBI): domain Eukaryota; kingdom Metazoa; phylum Chordata; class Actinopteri; order Cyprinodontiformes; family Fundulidae; genus Fundulus; species Fundulus heteroclitus. The sequence continues at coordinate 9,064,732 of NC_046368.1, read as the reverse complement.
TAAGTGTGACTTCCATGTATTTTTTTTTTTAATAAATAGAAAATCTGAAAGGGGGAATGTATTGTATGAAACCCTCAAACCCAAAGAGTGTGATCATATGCTGAGTGTCATTTGGATAAAATCTGCAAAGAGGTATGTCTGCCAACAGAATCTTTGGGCATTTTACTGAAATACCACCGTTTTCTGTTTTGTTGCATGTGAATTGTGCCACACAGGTCTGTAAACTGATATTTTGACTTTCAGCCCATCTTTTCAAGCTGTCACAAAAATTGCTGGCAAACCCCACGAACATGCATACGTATCAAATACTGCACAGAAGCAGTTCAGTTTTGTCGTTTCAAATTCTGTCTTTTGCAGCACGCTGTGTGCAAAACAATGCCATATAGGTTCATAGGTACATGTGCAAAAATGGTTTGGAAAGATGCTTATAAAAATTTAGCTTACAAGGCAAAGGATAAAACGTGAGCCTCACATTTTCACAGATTCAACCGGCTACAGCGACAGATAATCCTAAATGAACTTAACTTTGTTGTTTTTAATCACCCCTGAAGATGTGTCACCTCTAATTTGACGGGCTTTAGTTTTTGAAAAAGGCCTTTCAGTGGAATTAAAGAAGTCTTTTGAATGAGAGGTAAAATTCAAATTCTTCAGGAAATAAGAAAGAGAAGTTCTGTTGAAGGACATAAAATGTCGCAGATGACTAAGACTCTGCATTCAACTACCCATGCAGATGGCAAACAGGTTTATTTTTAATAACTTTTTGTGAAGCTATGGTATCATATTCTGTAAAGCATAGCCCCAAAAATGTTCTTGCAAACCCAATGAAATTTATCACAGCTTTACTTCCCACCTTAGTAACACATTTTGGTTTTTAGGTCCCACTTTAAAAAGTGTGGGGTGGTGTCGTGTTGTGGGTTGACAGAGGAAGCTATAATCCATCTTCTTCAGCAGGGACGCGTTCGCTCAATGTCATGATGGAAGACAGACCGACAATCAACATCTTGTTCAGCTGCTGACTTCTTTAGGGTTTCTTTAGAAATCCCGACATATGCATAATTTTTCATTATTACCACAACCTGGATAAGATTTGCAGTTCGAGACACGGTGGCAGTTTCTGATGTGAGTGACAGGGAGTTACTATGTTGACTTTGGTTCGGAAGAAGGGGCACGCCTCACCAAACCTCTAATTACTCCAAGTGTGTAGTTGAAGCCATAAGTTTACATACACTATATAAAAGGACACATTTCTTTCTCACTGTCAGACATAAGATCCAAATAAACCTTTCATTTGTCAAAACAATTTCTGTTTTCTAAATGCCAGAATAATGAGTGAGCACTTGTTTAGACAGTGTTTTATTAAAATGTCTTGAAGTTCAGAAGTTTACATATGTTTTTGTTCAGTTTGTATCCTGGCCTTTAAACTGTATGCAACTGTGTACAAGCTTCTAACAAAAGTCGGCAGGAACTTTGGGCCCATTCCTCCTGACAGAACAGGTGTAACTGAGCCACATTTGTAGAGTCCCTTGTTCCCACACGCCTTTTCAGCTCTGCCCATAGATTTTCTATAATACTGAGATCAACTTTGATATCCTTAAGCCACTTTGTAACCAGTTTGGCTGTATGGTTCGGGTCATTGTCTATTTGAAAGACCCATTTGCGCCCAAGCTTCAACTTTCTTGCTGATGTCTTGAGATGTTGCTTCAGAATTTCCACATAAAGTTCTTTTCTCATGATACCATCTATTTTGTTCTGTGCACCAGTCCCTCCTGTGGTAAAAACATGTGATGCTGCCACCCCTGTATTTCACAAAACCCGTCTCCTTCCTGACTGGTATGATGGCTGGACAGTCCCTTTGTGTTTATACTTGCATATAATAGTTTGAACAGATGAATGTGTCAAAGGAAGAACCAGACCTGTGCGAGTCCACAATTCTCTTACTCGTATCGTGTCTACATCTACCTAGTTCACACATCCAGTTCCACTCCACCCTCTTTTACCCTCAAACCCATCTCACCTCCTCCCTCTTCCTCCTCCCTACTTTGTATTGTCATTCTTCATGTACTCCCTCTTTGTTGCACATTCCATCTGGGAGGTCCTATGTGGGCTCAGGAAAAGTCATTTACTGAGGACTTCACCCCAGGTTGAGCCTGCTCCTTTCAAACCTTCATCATCAACACTCACCCAGATGACCTAGATGACCCTCACGCACAACCTAATAAAAAGATTTCTGTGTTCAAAGTAAAATGATGTAAGCATCCAAAAAAAAAATAAAAAAAATCTCAGAGCTGTGTGAAAAATGATTTGCTCTTTTCAACAGCACTTAAGAAATATGTAACAATAAAAGCTTTCATAGGGTGCAAATAAATTTGAGCTCAGGTCTATGTACACTTTACATAGGAAGTGTACATTAAACCGCAAGTTTTCTAAAAAATAAAAATAAAAAATTGAAATGGTAAAAATGTTAGAGCTGTAAATGAACAGACTTTTTCCCGCAATGTTTTCCTTCCTGATTTAAAGCGACTAACCCTTCATTTAATCCTATACACACAAATACATCAGGCAGTATGTGTCAATGTGATAAGTTCAAGTGTTTCCTCTCATTAACGTGCAGTGATGATGTGTCAGTGGTGTCCAACCTTTCATCAGATCTCTAATAATAGCCCGCACAACAGGGTAGGAAGAAAGCACGGACGCGAGACTGATTGAGTTTTCTTTAAATCAAGCTTTTCTCATTCAACCTAATGGACCAGAGATAAAACTGCCAGGTCAATTAACAACGGTGGTGACTTTATTGGCACGGAAAAAGAATGAAAAAGGTGAGAATAGTCATCTTTAATGAAACTGATATATTATTTCACTTTTAAATAATCCCATGCTAAATAAACAACAACAAAAAAAAAAACATTTGGTCACAATAAAATAAATTGTCGCTTATGAGAGGAGGACCGACGACATGGGAGCAGCTGCATTTTTTTATGGCAACACAATCTAATCTGTACAAGATGCCTCCCTTCACCACGGATGACTAAGACAAACTTCAGAAAACAGAAGTGATGGAAATGAAAATTCATCAGCTTGAAGGGAATGTGGAAGTAAATGCTATGTATGGAAATGAAGCGACCCTGCAGATGATTGAAAGCAGCAATAAGACTGACAGACAGCTAAATAGCAGCGCTGAGAAACAGAACGCAGATGCAAATGAGAGTAAACCGACCACCAAGCCCTCCTCGGAGCTCTCTCGGCACAAAGCCAAAGGATAAATCCCGTCCTTCAGATCTGGGAAGATGACTTACAGGAAGAACACTACACCAAGATGAAACGACACCAAAGGAAAAAAAAACAGCAGCAAACTATGGCCACAACAAATGAGAGGAGAAGACCGTCTGAAATACAGGAGCTCCACTAGAAAACAGGCTTGCTCCAAACCTTCAGGACAACGACTGCCTGGAGGAAAGCTCAGGAGCCAAAGAGGGGCATGACACCAGATCGCTCTCCAAACACTTTTCTTCTAAACGAATTCAAATCATAAAGAGTGAGGGATGGAGTCATGAATAAGATTGAACACTTTTGCCCCAGGAAACAGGCAAAAGGACTTGGTTATGTCAACGACACTGTGTCTAATAGAATAAATGAGCATTCAACATCAAAACCCCTCGCTACTCCATTCCTTGTACTATACAAGGTTCAAGGTCTTAATGTCAAGGTGTTTTTCAGTGGACCTTCACTAACATAAGCATGGAAATTACATATTTAGCGTTGATGCTCAAGAAATGGCATAGAAATGCATGTGCTGCCTTCACAGTAAACTTTTATCAATAACTTAAACATTTTCTCTGAATGCAGGCATCGTTTCAAGGACGATGGAGTTACATTAAAACTTTTTTATCCCTTTGGAAGTCCGGGGTTATGGGTCCCCTGGCTCCTGCCTCTGTGCTCGGGGAAGGCGGGCCTTTGGTTCTCCACAATCACTATCAAGCTATTTCCTTCTGGATAATCTTCACCTAAACTAGTGCACTCTCACATCTCCCACAGGTGCTGGGTCCCAGGTATTAAGTGTTCACTTATATACAGTAATCTTATAATTTATTTATTTATTTATGTTCTTTCACTTTCTTTTTTCAAGTATCACATTACACATGTCAGCTTACATAATAATATATATGATTTAGCAATGGCATCTAGGTGTTATTCGAGTGTATCTGTTGCTTTATGTCTGTTGGTTGTGCTGTTCTTTTTGCATCTCTCTTTCCAGGTGACGGAGCAGACGGAGAAGGTTTTATCATTCTCTCCCTTTTATCTCCTCTTTCTTTCACCTCTACTCTTTTTTTTCTTTTCTTTCTCTTTCACTTCTTGTTCTTCCTTTACTCTCCCATTGTAAAGTCCATATAATTTGAAATTCTCCTTGCAGGAATCACAGTAAAGCTATTTACAAGCATAAATCAAGTAGAGCACTATGGCAAAAGCTGTTCGCTCCACTTGTAAAAGCAAAATCTGTCGAGCTCTATCTGGCATTGAGACATCAATTCCTATTGCCACATTGCTAGACAGGACACTGGGAAGAAAGAAAAAAAAAAAAAGAAAAAAAAACTTTTTTCCATCCTGATCAGGCTTTGAAATCAGGATGTAGGGGTGGACTCAGAAAAAAGTTACTAAATTGACTTCCTATCAACTGTGGAAAGCTTCCAGGACTGGATGACTAAAGTCCCGGGAGGATTTTGAAAAAAATCACCCATGCGTTTATCTTTTGTCGAATTGATTACTGCAACAGCAAATCAATCAGAAAGCTGCAGCTAATTTAGAACGAAAGAAAGAAGAGGAACCTCACCGCAGTTCTGAAGTCTTCACACTGACTCCCTATAATAATAGACGTTGTATATAATAGATTTTAAAATGCCATGAACCTGAGTTGTTTGGTTATGGTTTTCATTTGGTTTTATGTTTTTTTTTATTTTGTTCTACAGGTCTTGTGTCATAGTTCACTTTTCTCTTTTCATCATTGTTTAGAGTTTCCCTTTTTAGAATATCTTTAAGTTTTCTCCTCATTCTGATTTCTATGTACTTTTGTATTTCTATGTACTTGTTATTTCTGGTTTTGTTTGTCTCGGTTCCATGCTCAGCCGCTGCCAACTTAATCAGTCATTCACCTGTTCATGTTGTTTTCACATGCATAATGCCATATGTATCCTGGTCAGTTTCAATCTACTCCTCATAGGTGAATGCTGTTCTCATGTCCATGACCTTTTGCTGTTCCAAGCCTGCCCGTGTCTGCTTTTTGCATCACATAAGAGTGCAATTTTTTCCTTTTTCTAAATGTTTCAAATTAAAAGCTTTTCAACTCACCTTGTCATCTCTTTGTACCTGTCTGCACTTGGGTCCATCATCTTAATCTTGTTAAAAAAATATTTATATTTTTGTTTATAAATCACTGAAAGGCTCATCATCAAAATACATTAAAGATTAATTATTGTTGTACCAACCTTCCAGACCACACAGAAGTTTGCTCCGGAACTTTAGAATCAGAATTAAAGAAGTAGAAGCAGCGTTCCATTCAAAAGGGACCTAAAAGTAAATCAAATATTCTTGTGTATTTGTCCTTGATTTGAACAGCTAAATAGGATTATCTGTCAATGGAATAAGATGTTTTGCACTTAAAATACAAACAATTCATCTCCATCATCTTATTTTAAGTGCAGTATATCTAAATATCTTATTTTAGGGGTCAGAATACTCTTATTTACCTGCCTGAAACCCAGAATTTCTCTAAACAAGGTTAAAAACATGTTTGTTTACATCTGCCTTTGACTATTTTTCATCTATTTAAACTATGCATAAACGGAAACATAATTAGTTTAAGTTTATATTCCAACTGTTCTAAACTGTCCTTTATCATTCCACTGCAATGTAATTTTTTCATCATGTAAAGCTCTTTTTTTTGCTGAAATATACTATGAACTTGCCTTGACAAGAAGAATCTCATTCCTAAATGAGGACAGAAAATGTGAAAAAGCATGAATTAATATTTTTGATCGTCTCAGAGACTAGGCAGCTTCTTGTTTTTAATCATTTATGATTTTCCCGCATTATTTCAAAGAGTGCTTGAAGCTAATGTGCAGCCATCTGTTCATAAGTGGAAGTCCTAGTGAAGTTACCTTTCAATAGGATAATGAGCCACAGAGGAAGTTAAACCGAGTAATGGCACCAAAAGCAAGAAATAGGAACTACAGTGACTTTAGGGAAATGGCTTTATTCAAACCTAATCTAATATTCTGTAACTGACACATTTTCATATGAAAGAGAGACATATTTTACAAAGCTGATTTTAAGATTGGGAAAAAATGATCGGTAACAGCTGAACCAAGATTATTATGTTTGGGATGATTTTATTAACAAAATCACAAGCAGATGAGACAACTGATCCGAGCTGACTTAATGACAGACAAGGGAACAAAAAGAAGCAAGAAAAATCCAGGGGCTATTTATAGGGAGGCAGAGGAGCCGCTGACACCTTGCAGGTGTGACAGGTTGAAATCAGGATCAGGTGTGAAAAGCTAAAGAGGTAAGATTGAAACCTTCCCACACTCATTCACTCACTTTCTTCATGTCACATGAGAGACAGAAGTATTTTCATTTAAAAAGCTTTTTTATTGGCTTGGCACTTTACAATTATGATTCAAGTTTTTCCACTTCTGTGATGTATATACAAACCATACCATACCAGTTTTATTTAAACACCCACAGGACCAAAGTGCTATACACAATGATAAGATTCAAAATGACCAATCATAAAGCAATAAGCAAAATGGTATATAAAAGTAGTACTAAAATTAAAGAAAGTAAAACACAGTAAAACAAAGTCAACAACTAAGATTGTGACAAAAACCAAGGAAAAGAGATGGTTCTCAAGACGGGATTTAAAATCAGAAAGTGAAGATATAGCTAACAGGATATACTGGAATGTATTTTCATATCTGTTTACTGTTTCTGGCTCCAAGTGCATCATAGTTCACATATTTTTGATATTTATTTCACATTTTTATTTAGACTTAAGAACATAATTCCCAAATATTCGCTGAAATAATTTAGCAGTGGTCCGATCAACACCCTGGGATGTCATTAGGGAGGCTGGAGCCCCCTTAGAATATACACCTAAGATTTTCCAAAGCCACAGTACAATTACCTATACATAATTCTTATCATTATTTAACTCGTGCATTGTTTATCATGTTTGTTCTGGTTGGAGGGGGGATCTCTAGCAGTCGTTGGTATAGAGGCTGTAGGGGACATAAACCCTGGAAAGGTTTACTTCTTCCTAACCCTGATCCTCAAGTACCCCTGCCCTGCATATTTTAGACGTGTCTCTATTCCAATTCACCTGAGTCAAATGATCCCCTACAAGACCTCCTCTGCTGCCATCAAGTGCTGCAGAAGCCTCTTAATCATTCATTCATTAAAGTCAGGTGTGTGGCAGTAAGGAGACATCTAAAACATGCAGGACAGGGGTACTTGAAAGCCAGGGTTAAGAACCACTGCCTTAGCAAATTTAGAACAACCAACTAACCTAAAAGAAGAACAGAATAGAAATATCTTTACTGTCCCTAAGTGGGAAAATACAGGTAGTACCAGCAGCAAAGGGACGGGCCTGAGGGAGGAAGCCAGAATCTCCAGAGAAACCCCACGCATGCAAGGGGAGAGCATGCAAACTCCATGCAGAAAGACCCCAGGCCAGGATTTGAACCCAGGACCTTCATAACTTTGTACTGAATGACGCACTAAGTGAGGCTGTGAGCAGTCCTGACTGTTGACTGCTGCTTAACATTACACAATTTTACGTAAAGGTGCATAGCCATGGCATTTGACTTTTTTTATTTATACCTCAGTAGCTCACGCTGGTTGCATACAAAGTTTTTCTGAAAGATTATCACGTCCTGCTGGTGTATTACTATTTATTTTGCCGTTTTATGCTTTGTTTTTGCTCAATTTGTTAGTAAATCAAGGCTTACGTGTTTATTTTTAATAATAGAGGAAGTACAACACTGTGCATGCGCAGTAGGGGATAAAAGATAGAAGTGGCTAAAGGCTATTAGCATCTCCCAGCGAAAGAATGAAGAATGGTCGAAGATCCAAACATGATTCCAAGAGAAAACAAAGACTGGAATGTGACTGGGAATAAAGAATGAACGTTGATGTTCACTGAAGCGGACGCTAAACCTGCCGAGACTCACGTGAAATACAGATGACTGATGTGACTAAATGTTCTGATACGAGGCTCTTAGAGTTGCTGTAGATCGGTTTATTTAATTAATAACGGTTTGTCTTCGATCACGCCGAGCTGCCGCTTTGCAGAGGGTCAGGTTCGGTCTGACATTATTTAATACCGTTTTATTATTTAAGTAAACCAGCATTATGATAGTTCTGCGATACTGCCGCTAGATGGCGCCATGTCTGTTCATATCACGCCTGGTGCTGTGGCTATTATTATCCACAAAAAAGACCATCAAAACATCACCAGGATGGAGGCATGGTGTTTATAACTTTATTTTATCATAATCAAATGGTTTTTCATCTTTTTTATAAGCATATCACTTGACCATATCTCTTTATGGGAAAGATGTTTTGAGAATGCAAACTTTTAGCAGCTGCTTGTTCTTTGCCTTCTCACCAATTTCAGTGTTTTAGAGATAGAATCAGTTGCACCCATAAAGTCTAAATGATATATGTCCCTGTTAATGGGGTTGTATTGATGTACCCTTCAATTTATTGACCAGGTGGATGTAAAAGGATATTTTATGAGACTCAGGCAAACGTTAGAGGATGAGAATGGGGCTGATGCTGGGAGAGGATCATGGACCAGTCACCAAGGCACAGGCTAAATAAAATATTCACAAACACAAGCAAATAAACAATCTAATTTAGAAATATTAATGTAGTTTTACATATCAGAACATAATGATAACAACAATCTTCAGCAGTTTATAATGTAATTTCAATCAGATTTTGTGAGATTAACAGATTAACAAATTCATTGCCTTTGCAAATTCTCAATTGTCTGGGTCATCGCAATCGGACTTTTGCTCAGTTTTAAGTGAGCAAAAGTCCGGTAGCCCACGATTTATGCCTATTTGCTTTCACAAATTCTTGATTACTCAACAATGAGGCCAATAAGGAGAAACTTTGGAAAAATTAAGTCCAATCCAAGATCCAACATCTGTTGGCAATGACAACCTGGTGTCTTTAGCTGCAACAACTTGGAGCAGAGATTGTCTGATTGACTTTAAGTCAATTAATCCAGCAGCGGTCAGCACAGAGACACACAGGACAAAAACTCACAACGCATCAAGCATAGAAAAATCCATAAACCATATATCTATCAGCTGTAGAAAAAAAGTCTGCTTGTTCATGGTGAAAATGTCCAAATATTCGAAACATTTGATTTGAGATTGGTGGTGTTTTTACAACATAGTTGGTCTGGAATTTTTTTAAGAAACCTACAGTATTTTTATATTGTCTTTTATCTTTTTATTTTCTATTTTGTTCAAATATCATGAGTAAATTCCTTCTATTTTGAAGCGGTCTTTGTCAACACCTCTCCAGGCTTTCTGAAGGTTCTTTAAGACATTTCTTTTGATGTGAAGATGTATCAAAACCTGACAAAAACAAAAAAAAAAATCTTGTTTTTTTTTTTTTTTCATAAAAAAGTTATACCTCAGACTATTTCCTGGCATTCCTTTTCTCAAAAAAACATACTGCCTGTAAGTAAACATCTATTCAGTGATATATTTTCTTGATGAAAAGGGAGATGCATTGTTTGTCTCATTCCACAGTTTGGGTTTTACAAAACGTTCTAAGTCTTCACCTTTCTAGTTTATTTTAGTGCCAAGGACAACTTTTGAGCTACTGAGAAGAATGCAACTAAACTCTATTGTGGTTACCCTCATTTCTTCATCAGCAAACATTTCTATGGAAATTGTCTGGTGCAAGGACAGGACAGAAACAAGTCCAAAGGACCTCCTGCAAGTCTGAAAATAGGAATTAGGAGCGCTTGATTGGTTTGCTGCCGAATGTGGAAAAAGCAGGACGAGGTTAAACTCCTCTAAGTCTCCTCCACTGGAAAAAGGTGGATTACTCCGTCTGGGTCAGGGGTCGGTCTTTATCTCAAGCAAAGGAGTTCAAGCATCTGATGCTGTCTTGGAGGTTTAGATGTATAGACGGATTGAAGCATTGTCTGTGGTAATACAGGTGTTACTCTGGTCTATCGAGACAAAGAGGAAGTAGAAGGAAAAGGTGAAACACTAAATGTACTAATCTGACCCCATCCAAGCCCCAATCTATGGTCCTGAAACATGGATTATAACCAAAAAAGCAGGATCCTGTAGTACATAGTCATGGTCTCTGCTGTGGTGCTCAGCTCCTTAAAACGCAAATTGGTTGGTGTGCTTTGTGTACCTTATGAAACAGTGCTACCTACTGTAGTAGTGATGGGTTGAGCTCATTTAAGTTCGATACCAGAACTCCTTGTGTGTCTTTTGCAACTGGAGATATTTCTAATAAGCCAATGTTTTTGGAGATGTCTTTTTGTTATTTACTAATTTGCCAATATGCTCTGACACATTTCCCACTTTGGAAGACCAATTTGTTTCAGACATTTAACTTCCTGGCTGATGTGTGGAGATGTTGCCTAAATATTACTTTGTAATGTTCTGTCATCATGATGACATGTACTTTGAGAAGAGCACCAGCCTCTTCTACAAGAATGTCTGCAAAACATAATGCGGCCGCTGCTGTTTTCAACAGTTTGGATCCCAGGTCTGCAAACTTCTTCCCCTTTCCCAACATATCGAACGATTGTAATTAAGGCTAAACATAAAAAATTTTGTTTCATCAGATCACAAGAAAGGTCTCAGAAAATGAAGGGTTTTGTCTCTCAGTGCATTTGCACAATGCATTCTGGCTTTTTATGCTGTTTCAGAAGTAATGGTTTCACTAGCTACGTTTCCAAGGACAAAAGTAATTGGAATAAATGGCCGATCGGAATAGAAATGCGTCATGTAAACACGTTAATTGGAATATTGTGATCAGATTAAGCTCAGTCATAACAAAATTGTATCCCGGAAGAGAGTGGTGGTTTATGCCGATTGATAATGTGATTGACATGCATGTAAAAGCTTGTCAGTATCAAGTTACTTCGAATGTGGCAAACTGACCTGAGTGCGCATGTGCTTCATGTAGTTGTGTGGCGGAAATACGTCGGGAAGTAATACAACATTTCTATTTGAAACATTAAAAGAGCACAAAATTATTTATTCAATAACAATTCAACCATGATTACAACCTGATACAAGTCCAGCCTGGGTGCTCTGAAAACATACAAACTCGCACACTACAGCTTTGTTTCCTATTTTATGTTAATCAGCTAAGACTTTCAGCAAACTTCTTCTTCTGTGTTTTTTTATGGAAATTTGGTAACTGCGCATGTCAGAGTGGTTCTATTCTGAACAAAGCCAGGTGCATTTAACCCACATCATGATCAGATTAATTCATTATCTGACCATATAAATGGCACAAAATTATTATTTTTTTTGTTTTTTTTTAATCTAAATACATTTCAATCTCATCGTGAAATGTTGTGCACATAAACATAGCTAGTGTAGCCAACTGGACTCACAGCTCCAGCGACCTTACAGAGCCATACTCTCCTTCTCGCAGTCGGAGATCCTCCAGTCAAAGGCTGTTAATGGTTCCACTTACTCATTTTAGGACCAGTGGAGATTGGTCCTGTAGAGCTGTGGCCACAACATTGTTGCCTCCATCTCTGCGCGGACTGCTACGTCTTTTAAGAAGCAGCTGAAGACCCACTTACTCGGATTGGCTTTTAACTAGTTTTATACTGTATGATGGTACATGTATTTTCTATCTTTTCTTCTATTTTTTATTTTCTGTGTTGTTTGTGTGCTTGTTTTATTGTGAAGCACCTTTCAAAGGATAAAATGACAAAGTTTACTTACCTAATGCAGACGATGGATGGAAGGAAGTTTTTCCAGTGTTTTAAAGCACAACTATTGTCTAATAAGCATGAATCCGATATTTTTGCGTCTGATGTCTATTTTATTCAATTTATGGCACTAATTGAAAGCTTTTGCTTCCATTTTGAAGCAAGTGCCTTCTTTTTACCTCATTTTGCTATGTGCTGTCTGGTTTTTCATATCCACCCTTACTTTTCTTCCTTTTTAATACTCCCACTGATAGCGTAATGAGTGGTGGCACTCCGCCTTCTTCTTACTTTCCCCGCTGCAGCCGCACACACTCATCTTGTCGTCACTGTCTCTCCTCCCAGCAGGCAGCTGGTGAGTGTCAGTGAACAGTGTATTCACCATTTCAGTTTGATTCACACTGCTGCAGCCCCAAACCACACAAAGGCACTCTCTGTTGGTTGGAGAGGGGCTGGGGGAGGTATGTAGGTGGGTGATTGTGATTATGTGAGTGTCTGTTCGCTTTACATTCGTGTATTTGGGAGGATTTAGGGCATCTCCTCAATCCTGATCCATTTGCTCACACTCGCACAGAAACTGCGGAGGCCACAAACATAGGCGACGAAGCGGAAGCCACCGACAGGCTGCGTGTCAGTGCAGCATCTTTTTTTTTTTCTTTTTTTTTTGCTTTGGCAGCGCTGGGCTTCATGCTGCTGTTCTGCATCAGCCAAACGCTGAACAATGCAGCCATGGAAACTCTGTCAAACCAACGTTTACCCTGGCGGCTAAAGGAACGCTCGCATAGAAAAAGAAAAAAAAAAAATTTTTTTTATCTAAACACAATTTCCAGAGTGCTGCTGAGGTTATGATGGAACACCATGGTAACCAGCAAGGGATACAAGCTAATGGATCCCCAAAGCCTCAAACCTTTAACTTGTGTAGATGAGCAAAATGAGAAAAAAAATCTATGACCTACACATAAATTACAGATTTTTTTTTGAGATTATGTGTATGGCAGTGTTATACCTTTTCAGTTAAACTGTTGCTCTCCACACTGCATGCTGCTGAGCTTCTCCCAGCCATCACACTGCAGCCATGAATACCCTAATGAATGCTGCTGCCTGTTCCCCGGAGAAAGCACCCACTGTTCCTCTGCGTCTCAGAGGACGAAGCAAGGTGCTGCTGGCTAGCTCTTTAATACCCACCGCTGAATGCGAAGCTTCTACAAAGCTATCTCTGAGGGATTAATCCACTTCAAAAACCAATTAATGGTAGGCACAAGTTGAAACTGAGGCAAGCAAATAGCCAAGAGGTAAAGGAGACAGTTCCTGGCCCACTCTCCTGCTTTCTTTCTTTGACTTTGCATACTGGGAGATGGCATGCTGAAAATGAAAAATGCACCTGGTGAGGTGAAAGGTGCGTTGAAAACGTCAGGCAGCAAAACGCAGTCATGTTCATTGGCAACCAGGATAAAGGTCTAAACAGCCTTTAAATACAATTTTATTGCAACGGCATAATCTCAATGTCCAAAAACCCAACACTGAGTGCAGTTTATCAGTGAGTAAACATAAATCCCTCCTTAAGAAACAGTTTGGAACAAAAGTACTGGTACCCCATCCATTTTTTACAAAATAAATGGATTTTTTTTTTTTTTTTTTTACATTAATTCATTTGAATCAGAATAAAACGTTTTGGTTATTTAGCTAAGCAGCAACATTTAATGACATGTTTTGGTGAGTGCTGTTTGCATGTCTCTTTCTCATCTTTCTTGGAGCAAAGGTTTCTCTAAAGTGTCAAGTAGACCATGTGTACATTGATGGCAAAAATGATGAGCAGGTTAAAAATAAATATCAGCGGCTGAGGTAAACTGCACAGGAAGGTATTGAATCTGCATGTAGAGTTTACGATGGCCAAGTGAAGGTGTGCAGGAGGATAATGCCTAATTTGCTACCTTTATTGAAGATGTTGAGGAATAAAGGAACCAGCCATCCCAACCAGATCACCGCTAAAGGCCACGATCCGTCGACGCAAGTATCTGACAGACAAATTGATCAGAATGCCAAGGAATCTTGGTAGGAAGTAACTGATTGATTCCATTTCCAATGAATGCAAATGTGACCCAAATGCAAGTCTTGCTTAACTACTGTACAAAATGGGAAAGACAACAGAGACTGTTGGTAATCTCCATAACTCGCCAAACAGAAACAGGATCATCTAAATTTATAATCTCCATAGTTCACTATTAAAGGGAAGCAAAGAGCAGTACCTCCAGGTCAGCAGGTCTACAATGAGTCCAGAAAAAGCTGTATGTGTGGCCCATGTCTGCATTTCTCTGTGTTGGCAATGAAATGGACTGTGTTGATTTATCCAAATGTTTTGGGCCATTATCCTCCTGAAATACCAGATGTGCATCAGCTTTCCAGCAGAGTTCACCCAATCTATTTGAAAAACGTTACTAGCGTCACGCATGGCGATGGTTCCAGAGGCGTTTGAACGAGCACTCTACATATTCGTCTATTGTTTCATACCTGGTGGGTGCATTGCCAAAAACGTTTAATCTTACGTCGGGTCTGACCAAAGCATGTGGTTCTGGTTAAAGTTACAGAATATTTGCATGAAGTAGTTTGGGATGGTCGGACAGAAAACGTCCTCCTCCCAATTAACTGGCATTGAAATAACATGCGATGGTTGTTATGGAAACTCTGGTGACCCCAAGGTGCCATTGTTTGCTGCAGTTCCCCATCAGTGAGCTTTGAAGGTTTTCTTTATTTTCATTATCACCATGTGTGGTGGATATAAATAAACATAGATCCTATTTATTCAACATTGTGTTCGGTGACTAAAAGACTTGGACCACTGTGTAATAGTCATAGTTTACATTATTTATTAGTGTTAAACATTTAAGTGATTTTGTCACTGGTTTCACAACTATTCATCAGACCAACCAAAAATATACACACCATGAAGACAAAAACTAAATCTTACAGCAAGGACCTTTTTGTACTAAATAAGTGTAATGAAAAACGTTGATTCTTATTTTTTTATGATTGTTTAAAAGAAAACGAAATCATGTCTTTACACATCTTTACCACACGTGCAATAAATGTGGCCTTCACTGCTGGTAATCAATGAGAGCAAGATGAAGTATTGCATTTAATCTGTAAGTAGGTAATTTTTTGCTCTTGATGATCAGAGAGTATGACTGAGCTTGAGATCAACAAGCTGACCGATGCTGCAGCCATGCAAAGCCAAAGCTATCGAGCTGAACAAGGAGCCCAGGCTGGAGTACTTAATTAACTTGTCCATCTGTGAGCCAGCCCTCACTTAGAGTCACACATTTTAGATAGTGACCAGCTAAATGAAAACAGAGGGCAGAGTTCTCGCTGCTGAAAGCAACAAAAGCAACCTTGGGTGCCTCACCACATCCACATTAGTATTGTTTATTTAAAAACTCTCAATCAGCACCAATAATTAGTCACTTAATATAACAGATTTTTTTTCTCGTTGCACATGTAAATGCATCTTTAAAGGTGCACTGATAAGATTGTGATTTCTAATTTATTTGAGGTATGATGCCTCATTTGTAATTTAGGTCTATTGTGATTTTCTTAAATGTGAAAATCATTGACCATAGGAGAAAAAAAAAATCCTTTTTTTTTCAATAAATAGAAATCAAATGACAAGATAATCAACCTCTACGCATCAAAGAACATGTCTTAATCATTTATTTGTTTCCTAATCTCAAAACTAAAAGTGCACATCATGTTGATGCATTTGTGTATGGAAATAGGGAGTTTCTGTTTTCATGCATCTAATAAACAAGGATGAAAAATATCCGCTCTCATCATTTGACCTGTTGATCACTAGTCAGAGCTGATCAAAGGAACATTTTCATCACTAGTCAATGATGTTCAGCAGACCTACTTTGTGTCAGATGCTCGGATCTGTGTGCAGGTTATTATGTGTGCATGCGTCTCTCCTACCTCTTCCTTACAGGGTGTGGCTCTGCAGCTGAAGTGCATCAGGACTAATCAGGAGGAGTTTAAAGAGGAGTAGGTCCCCTGAGGCAAACGCCAGATTGTTTTTCACTCAGTGTGGTAATCAGACCTACCTTTCTTTCATTACTGTTGTTCTCAGGGATCTGTTATTAATCCAAGATTTCTCCGTCCTTTTTGCAGGAGCTATCCAGCCTCATGCTTGATTTTCTACGCTCCAGTTTTTTGCTTCCTACTTCCTTCAGTTTCTGTAGAAATCCTCTCAAGTTCCCTTCTGTGATTCTCTCCATTGCTCCTCTGGCTGTCTTCCTGACATCAGCTGTTTAGATTCCTCAGCTATCTACCTCATGCTCACCTGCCACTGCACCCTCCAAGGCTCTTCGTTGGACCAAACGCCATTCCTGGGAGAAAAGCAACAAAAAGGTAATATCACCACACACTGCCTGCCAAACTCAGATTCTGTGGATATGCTCATTTTCCTCATCTCCAAAAACAGTAAGGATTATCCACCCATCATCTCATAATTATTCTCAGTTCCATTCATTCCTGCAATAAAACGTACCTTTCCTCCTCAGTGATACAGCAAGAACCCTCTAAAAACCCAGAAGAACCTTTCCTCTGTATTTTACTGTTGGGTAATCATTCAAACCATTCCATTGTCTCCATAAGCTACAGTCTTTTCTAACCAAAACATGACACTTCGATGTGCTCTGATATACCCCTGTTGGGCCTTTCGGACTTAAAATTAAACATCGAAC
Source organism: Fundulus heteroclitus (assembly GCF_011125445.2). Taxonomy (NCBI): domain Eukaryota; kingdom Metazoa; phylum Chordata; class Actinopteri; order Cyprinodontiformes; family Fundulidae; genus Fundulus; species Fundulus heteroclitus. The sequence continues at coordinate 9,048,013 of NC_046368.1, read as the reverse complement.
TAACTTTTAAACCATTAAAAGCTGTCTGGACTAAAAACTGGCAGCAATCATGAATATTTACCAAAAACCAAGTTTAGATATCAAGTCGTTTAGACTGCATTTAGACCAACATAACACTTGTCTAATACAGTGCTTTGCCAAACTATTATTTAACCTTGTTTATATGAAGTTAATTTCCAGCAACTACCTTTTATTTAAGCTTTTATGTGATATGTAATTTGTGTTGATGTAACTGGTCTGGTCGGATGAGACAGAATTCCACCTTTTGGCCGACATGCAGAATATGTGTGGCAGAAACGTGACTGCTCATCACCCTGAACACACAATGCTACTGGCGGCATCAGGCTGTGGGGACGCTCTTCTTCCGCAGGACCAAATAAGCTGGTCAGAGTTAATGAGAAGATAGGTGTAGCTCAGTCCTGGAAGGAAACTTGTTAGAAGCAGCAAAATACCGGGGTGGAGATTCAACTTGCAGAGGGACAACTCTTAACATACAGCCAGACCTATACTAGGTTCACAGCGTATTCATATGTTAGAAATGCCTGGTCAATTCCCAGACCTAAATCCAGACTTAATCTTTGCAATAAATATTTATCAAGTGTGTGTAAACTTGAGCAACTTTACAAAATACAAAGGCATACATTTCAGTTTTGGCACGTGTAAAACTGGGGAAAAAATGCAAAATTAGAAGTAGTTTTAGTGAATAGAAGTTAGAATTAGTTTTGATATAAATAACATAAGTTCAGAAATGTTTGGGATAAACATGATTTAAATTTTTAATGAGATATTCAAAGTAAATAAGAACAACAGCAGAACCCAATGTAGAAATAACTGTTTTTATTCATCTAAAAGAAAAAAAACTGCCCATGTTCGGAGAGCTCATTCTTTGATGCAGCCAGGTATAAGAGCCACCGTGCGACCCTGCATGGATAAGTAGAAAATGAATGTTTGGATGGACTACAAACGGCTGTCAAATTACTTTAATCTTTATTTCATTAATCAGTGAATGCTGGCTGTCTGGGTCTCATCAGTCGTTTTTTTTTTTTTTTTTTTTTACTTTTGTCCTCTTTAGGATTCTTTAATTATGAAATGACTTGCACATGCTTAGGAACCCACTGAGGAGCAGACCTTGATTAAATATAGAAGAAAGGTAAAGCCTTATAACAAACTGTTGAATTTAACCAGAACTAGGCAAAATAAAACTTAAATCTTCAAAGTGGTTAAAATAATAGCTCTGAAGATGTTTAGACTGCCAATGCCTCACCTTGGAGCATGTAATAACTAATCTTTACAAAAATTCATTGACAATGACAAATTCACAAATAATAGAGCTCAAGGTTAGATTGTGAATTTCTTTTCTGTCCAGTTTTGAGACTGACTAAAAAAACAGAGCAGGATAAGCTAGCATTGTAATAATATTGAAAGATCTGCACAGACCAATAGTTATCTTTGGTTTCCTGAGTTTTTATAACATCGTAAAAAAAATGCTTTCAATATGTCAGCAATAAGACTCTGGACTTGAAATCATGAGCATTGGAAGCATTGATTGATAGTGTTCAGCGTCTGTTACTGCTTTCAACATTAGCCCATGTTAGCAACAATGCTGCTAACACCACTTTACCACTCAGAACTGCACCCATTCCATCCTCCACTGCTTTGGCAGCGCCAGCTTCAGGCATCATAGAGTCAGTTGTACAGCTAAGGCTTAGGCCCCCTGGGCTCCACAAGGCCTCCACCAACCTCCAATGATGAGGGGGTGAAAAATCCTCCACACCAGTGGCTTTTTTTCAAAAATTTGTCTGGGGGCGGGGTTATTCTTTTCTATCAGGGTTACACGTTAATGAAGTTATGTGGAACAGTGCCGTCACAATGAGTGAGCAGTCTTGGGACAGGCGGGTTTTAAGTCTGGATTTGAGAAGGGAACGAGTATCTGTGTTTTGGACGTCTGGTGGGAGAGAGATCCAGAGTCTAGGAGCAGAGTGGGAGAAAGCTCTGCTCCCCATTAGCTGAGGCATTGGTGGCGTTGTGAAGGACACCGGACAAATAAGGATGGGGCTCAACCTTGGGAGGACTGCTTCTCCCCAGTGAGGGACACTGTTCTACAAGGTACAATTATAAATCTCTGTGTGCACCTGGCCTATTGAGAGCATTATTGCCATTGAGAATATGGGTTGTTAATTTCTGCTGTTTGGTGAGATTATTTCGATTGCACAGTGGCGAAATAGTTTTACATGCGAAGTGCGCCGCACAGTTACATTGAATTACTTTGAATGCTGCATTCTCTGCAGGATTGGAAATAAGGCTTGGCCATGTGGGTCTGATGCAAAGACTGCAGTCTATTCATGTCCATGCAATGATAATTGTTGCCTAACTCCTCCACATAGCACACAGCACACAAATATCCTGCCACCAAAATAATGCACCACCACAACACTACCACATAGGTTTTCAACATTCTCACAACTCCTATGTCATGGTCCATCACCCATAATGTAGTGCGTTTTCACACCTCTCTCACGTCTCACACGTCTCTCCAAAAAAAAAAAAAAAACATCCACATTGCTGAGTTTTAATGTCAAGATCTCCATCGCAACAGCTAGCGTCCAGAGATGATGCCACCATGATAATGAACTGCTGCGTGTGATTAAAACGGTTAAACGCCAACGTTTGCATGTGATCTTGACATGCTGCAGAAGATGTCTCCTGGACCCTGCAGAGACTTCCTGCCTCTGGGTTGGTTTGTAGTGCAGTGCTGTAGTCTTTGTATGGAATGAGCAAGGTCAAAGAGAGATATCTGAGCAAATGTAACAAACACTGAAGGACACAACCAGGCCATTACCACCCCCTCAACAAGGCCTTAGGGTTTAGTAAGCACGTGTAGTTCTTTAATTAACTTGGCACACATTTGTTAACTTAAACATTCAAAGAGAGAAGCCGCAAATTTTAAGTTGCGTAATCAAGAGGCTGCTGATGTACTGCAGGAAAAAATTATCTTTTGTAAGGTTTTTAATGGACACACAGGAGCATTAATGGGATGTTTATTGGGCTGAAACCTGATCTCAGTTGATCTTTTTGGTTGAGTAGATTTGTCAAATGCTCTGCCCTGTTGCAGCTGGACTGATATTTGGATGCGGTGGCCTAAAGGGTGTGTTTTGGATGAGTCAGTTTTTATTTTTCTGCTCTAAGCATCCTTGGGTCGAAGAGTCAGAAAGCCTCATTAAGTTTTTCAGCATGCCTCATTTTCCGCTGTATCTTCTGTGCCTACTTGTTACATGAATGAAATAATTGGATCATTTTTGGAACCTGGTGTTTAGGAACTTGAGGTGAGCACAGCAAATTGTGTCCTGGTCTACATGGCTTTTATGTTTGGGTGTGGTTCAAGAATTTTCTAAAAAATGCATGGAGCTGCTTTCACCAAAATCAATAAGTAATGGCCTTAATATGCACAAGTGAAATACAAACTGCTGTTCAAGGATCTGTTCATAAAATCTGCAAAAACAACTTTAACTATCTTGTTTTAATGACTAAAACACCCAGTTCCTTGTGTATTCGTTCAAGTTCTGTACAAAAGAGGCCAAACAGTAACAGCTTGCAAAATGTACATTATCATCTCAGCTTGATTAAAATTCAAGCGTAATGTTTGTTTGCAGGAGGGATGCATTTTTAACATTGTCGCATCTTTTCACCTTCATTTAACATGAGTAATTATAGCAGAGAATAAAGTCACAAACAATTTGTCTATGAGATACTTCATTTTCAAATTCAATTAGCATTACCCAAAGCCTGTGAGCTTGTTTCAACACTCGCCTTGCTGAATTATGCATGACGATTAGCTGTTTGTGTAAATTAAATGTGAAAGCATAATGCTGCACTCCTATACCCAAACTTGCAAAGGGAATTAAGATCTGGAATTAATAGAAGGATGGATAATGAGCAACAGTGAAGGAAAAACTAAATCTGGTTGTTGAAAGCAGATCACGTAGCTGTTTGTTCTGGGTCAAATTATTATATATTTGTTTTTAAACGAGTTGGCTCTATTACTTACCTAAAATTAATCAACAAACAATCAGTAAGAAGATTTCAATGTTCCTAATTATCACTGAGTAAAAATAGAAGAATAATTGAGTGTGTGAAGGCACACTGGAGCTGTAGAATTTCAATCATTGGTGGGAGAGCTGTAATATTATGTAAATGATTTATTTCAGAACCATCACCTTCATAAAGTAAAGGCAAAAAGAAAAACAAAAACAGTAAAATTCCAAACTTTTTTTATGGAGTTTTATCAGTTTGTTTCACTTTGTGGCAGTTAAGCTTAACAATTGATATGAATATCTAACAAAAACTTCCATTTCTTTGTGCTTGGAATCAAACACACAGTTGCAAACAATCGTAGTCAGACTTCAAAGACATGATGCCTTTGATTTAACACACAATAGCATCTCAGTTTTTAGGGTTTTACGATGTAGACATTAGTTCTCCACTCGGTTTTTGTATTACTCCGTCAATCGCTCACAATGGTGCTCCGAAATGTGCACAGCCTTGTTACAATACCAGGTTTCTTGAATGTAAAAAAAAAAAAAAATGGACTAATTACTTCGGATTCAATCACGGCATTCAGTCTCGCAGAGTGCACACCTTCCATCAATTGTGCTGAATTTAATTACCCAGAAATAAAGTTCAGCAGTTCTCCCAGGATTCTACTGACATTTGCTCATTTACATCTTATACTAAAAGCCACAGTATGAGGAGACCAGGAAGAGAATCGCAGACCTCAACATGTCTGGCGTCATGTTGTGTTTTTCAGCCAATGGGTTATTATTTGAAGAAATTCTGGTTTCAGCAAGAACCAAAATAATCAGGATTACAACTTTTTTCCACATTCAAGCAGCCATATTAGGCGGGAGTAAGAACTTTAGCAGATTCCTAGTTCATCTTTTTCTTCACCTGGACAGACCAGATCAGTGCCTACTTTACTGCAGCTCAGGCCCCAGTCCATCTATTTCACCCTTAGGGAACACGGTACCGAGGAATTTCAGGTCTTCTGTTTTAGGCAGAGACAGGAAAAAGACTGAGAACTTTATTTTCAGTCTAATCAAAATATTTACAGGGACATTTTGAGTCATTATGTTCCTAAAATGTTATAATTGTTTTAAAAAGTGGAATCCACTCAGACCCTAATATATAAATTGTAGCACGGCTGATGAGTGACATGCTCCACTAATTCTGTTTGTGAATAATCAGAGCTGACTATTTCACTCTCCTGTGTGACCCTGTGAGCTGCCTCTTGATGAGTCGCACTGCCTGTGAAAAAAAAAAAAAAGAGATCCTCTGAAAGCAGACAGTGTGAGTGGGACTCGATAAAGTGCAAAACCTCACAGGGTAACAATGTAGTAAATAGATAATGGCTGGGATAAGTATGATCTGTAATAATAACGCCCTCCCCTCTCCTGCAGGGACCGCATTGTACTTTTGAAAGCCGGCCTTTGGTAAAAAAAAAGGATTGTAACTTCTCTGTTCTGGTTTGGATTGTCTTTAAAGGCCAGTGATTTTAACACGCAGGGCCTGATAACTAACTGAATAACGAGTGCAGAGACACAAAAGAGGATTCCCATTAGGATCACTGGATTTTAATAAAATATTAGACTTTTTGTAAGGAAAAGTTCAGCTTAGAGTTTAAATCCCAGTCTTTGAACATGGAGTTAGTGCAATACTATCAGAAGCTCCTACTTGTGGCAAAATGTGAAGAAGTTTATGGGCGTGATCCTTGTTTGTTTGTTTTTTTTCCCCACTTCCCCGTTCACACTTCACACATTTTCTTAAAAAGTGCACAATGCTTTTCTGTACAACCTTATTTATGCTGATGAGTCTAAATAAAATCCAGTTTCAAAGAGTTTGATAAACACTGCCAGCTAAGTTGTTTGCATATACATTAAGGGGAGCACATATGGTAAAATGAGCAATGATCCCCTTGTGAAAGTAAATCTGTTTCTTTTGCATAACGACAACAATTCTTAATGAGACAAACTCCCCTGAAAACCTGTGATTGCTCATTTAAATGACAACAGATTTTTTTATATCATATAAAAATTGTAGTAGTAGTTAATAAAGTTATATTACTGACTACTTGAACACTTACAAGTGTTTGAAGCTGGATTGGAGAACACATTTCAATTTGTATTTAAACATGTTATGCAGGGCCAACCATAATAATCTCTTTTTTAAGCAAAGCTTAAAGGTTCCTATAATTTTGTCTTTCGATGTCCGGTAAGGCACTTTAGATTGCCTTTTGAACGACTGCTGCTGTGTAAATATGCCTTGCCATGCACTGCAATAATGAAAGGGTTACTGTACACATATTTGACCACTGCTAAAAGTAAATGTCAGATTTGTTTTGACAGGAAGGTGCGCGCACACACGCAGCTCTAACACCTTTATACCAGCATCCTCCTTTTTTATCCTGGATTAAATCAGCCAGTGGGTGTTGATAGGATGGTACAACATCAAGAATGTCAGGCTTTTTTCTCCATCTTATTCATTTTGTCTTTAAAACTTCCCTTTTGAGTTTGTCATGATTCTGTCCCCTCTGCATGCATCAGCACCTCTCCGGCACCATCAGGCTTCAGTGTCACCACTCTCAGCCTCTTCTTAAGCCTGCTGCAGACAGACAGTGCCAGATTATTGAAAGCCTTAAGCCGGTTTCACACTGACTATTTGTCGTGTGGGGAAAAAAAGACTATAAGTTGTGTATGCTCCTTCATCCATTGCTAAATATACGGTGCTGAATTCCAAACTGGATGCATGTGGGAAACATTCATACACCCAGACAGCCTCCCCCCTTTATTTTAAAATATACTGGATCCGCTTTACACTTCCTGTGTCTGACTTCCTGTCTGGCTCATCTGGAAATCGACGTATTTTGCTTCGCTGTCGTCTGTCAGAAATACAGATCATGTCTATATTTGACGGATGATGGAGCGTTCTCTGTCGTGTCGCAGGAATGAAGTACGTACGAGTGATTTAGTCTGTGTGAATGAGGGGTTAGTCTTTGCATATCTAGCGTGTTTTTCCTGCTAGCCTGCTTTGCTATGACCATTATCACATCTTCCAGATTTCCGTCTCTCTTCGCTCTTCTCAAACTCTTACCTGACTTGTAATCTTCGGACAACCACCTCAATTCCGTCCCTCGACCAACCCTCTTTGCCTTACCCTCGGATTTGTCCGCCCTGTCCGACCTTCCAGTGCTTGACCCACGACTGTCTCACGGATCGCAACCAGCCCTCTGAGAATTTACCTGACGTTGTCTCAGAGCTTAAAGCCCACTGCCTCTGCCATCAAGCCACCGCCTGTTGTGACATCATCATCCTCTCTGCAGCTGCTCGCTGGCTTCCCCAAGGAACGAAGGAATCACTTAACATAACCACATCCCCTGCCTGCCTTCTGAAAAAGTTATTGACTTTATTTCTGAGTCCTCAGCAGCCACTAACCTGTCCGTGCCTCTGGCAGATTCCAGTCTTGGCCTTGCTTGCCCGACCTACTGCAACACAAAGGCTTTAACCTGTTGGCACGATTCAACACAGTGGGACAAAAATAAATACCCAAACAAATTCCCTGTTTGCTTGACGGTGTGTGATTGGAGGATATGAATCGCGTAGGAAGATAACTATTTTCTGACCGTATTTTAGCAAAGCAACAAAGCTGACCACCCCTGAGTTGGTCCTTTGGTACCTGCTCTTGATATTCACATGGCCTCATCAGTGCACAACAGATCATAAACCCACAAAACCTCTTAAAAATGAAATTTGTTGCCATGGTGACTTTAAATTGAACCTGTTAAACCGCTCTCTGTGTCTGGCTGAAATGCTGGGTCCTCTCTCTGGCTCATTAAATTATTATGACCTAAATAATAGTCTATTAGGAGAAGGGCAGCATATCCTCTTTGCCCAAGTGACTCCTTATTGAAACAGCCCTTTAGTTTATCTTCAGTATATTGTAGGAAATCTATTGTCGTGAGCATGAAAATACAGAATTAAAATTAGCGGTTGTATCATTTCAGAATTCATTATGTGACTCCAATTAACCTTTTGAACCAAAAACTGTGTTTCACTCTCCTTATTTCCTGGGCTAATTGCATGGACTGTGTACAGCCTGGCACACAATGCATCTATTCTCAGAACAGCTTGTGCTGCTCAGATATTGCTTAATGTGGCATGTCTGTGATATCATTCATGCTCCTGTATCTACATAGGGTCAAAACATTGAAACTAATATAACACAATGCAAGTAACACTTGTTGACAAATGAAATGTACTGGGCTATTTCAGCCATGTAATGCTATTAGGGTTCTACCATCTGTGTGTGTGTGTGTGTGTGTGTGTGTGTGTGTGTGTGTGTGTGTGTGTGTGTGTATGAAGAAATATCTAGGCTTAATTTAATTAATAATATTTGAGACTATTTTAACATGCAGTCTATGTGTGCATAGATCATACACAGGCCCAGCTAGAAATGTAAATATTGTGATGGGAAGGGGGAAAAAAATCAATGCTTCCATATTGAATGTTTAATCTAATTAGTTTCTTGGGAAAAATTCAAATTTATGTGGTGGTTAAAAAAAATATGTCAACAGAAATATATTAGCTGAGGACATTTTTAGGACACCCTAACCCCTAACAGCTGGTGTCACCCCCTTTAGTTAGACCGATGTCGGAGCCAGGTAGATGGCTGCAAGAAGCACTGCACTTTGAAGTATTTCTGAGGAAAATTTGCCACACACCTGACTTTCAGCTACGACATGTTTGAAAAGTTTCATGGATGTACAGACGGCCTGAAGTCGTCACACATCTGAGCCCAGATTGAGATCTTGCTCTTATTGAGATTGACTTTCAACTTCCTTATTGCCAGTCCTTTGTGGATTTACTGGCATGTTTTTTGAAGAGTCCAATTCTTTTTCTACTTGAATCATTTTGCAGATGCTCTTCCATTTCCCTCATTTCCCCCTCTGACACATGTTGGAATTCAACCTGGATTCTGTGATGGTGAGCTGTCCGGGTCATGCTGCCGCAAAGCGTCGTCAAACAACGACTCTTCCATCTCCATGCTTCAGAGCTGGTATAATGTTATTTCTCTGCAATGCTCTTTTTGCTTTAAGCCAAGCATACCATCAGTTCTGGTGTCCAAATAAATGCAATTTATAAATCAGCTCAAATGATCCTACACAAATCAAAGCAAGGTTTGGAAGGGACAAAAGAATCTGACAATAACTTCAGCCCTGTTGACAATCGGTGGCTTGTGACGAAGTAAAACAAAAGGTTTTTCACAGGAAAACAACCGATTTGACTGAACTCTAACTGATTCCTCACCAGAACTGTTCATTCCAACCTCATCCATCAACAAAACTGAAATAACTTGCATTACTCTGAACTTTCAACATAACTTAGTATCTTTAACAGCCTCCTCATCTTCACACCTCCTATGTTTTTAGTCACGTTCAGCGTTTATATCTAATCAATATTCCTGGATGGCCTTGAGTGGGCCGATTTTTCCACCCACCAATCAGAAGAGCAACTGCTGATGTCACCGAATGAAGAACTTACACTAATGCACCATTAACGTTTCATTTTTTTTTTCACTGTGCATCTCACTTATTGCTTTGCTGCCGAGAGGATCGTGCACAGCCAAGAAGTGCTTGTGGGGACTGATCCTGCTCGTTTTTTATTTTTTTTTATTTCACAGAAGCATTGATGGCGATGCATTTATACTCTGATACTTAAACAGAAAGAGTGCCTCGTATACATTTACAGCTTATCTACTTACGTCAAACTCCTGAGAGTGATCATGATGCCTGTTGGAGAACCTTGTAGCAAAGGTTCTGAAAAGCTCATAAATCTGCTTTCACATTTCTCCCTGTAGGTCTTGACAAAGAAAAGCACCACATCAATCTCTTTTAGCTAGTGATCTTACTTTTCCCCGCCTGGATTAAAAGGTTTAAATCTCCCATCATTTCTCCCCTAACTTCACTTTCACCCCTGCTCTCTTCTCTTCCCATCAATCAAGGAGCTCAATCAGTAGATTCCTCAAGTCTGGGCCAGCTGCCAACATCAATGATATCAAGTGCTGCAAAATATCCAGTGAGGTTGAAAGCGTACTGGAAACACGTGTTGTGTTCAGGTATGTGGAGAGGAGCATTTGTTCCGTTATTGCTGTTTTGTAAGAAAAGCTCAAACAAATTGTGGATTATTTTTTTTATTATATAGTCGGAAAACATTTTAACCACAGTGTCTACAACATATAAACACGAGGGTTTACAGATGTGCAGCCGACTTAAATATTGGTCTAACTGTGAGCGTGCCCACCAAGAGAAAGGTAGAAGGAAAGTTTAATCTGAATTCTTATGTCAAGTTAGAACGACAAGCTTTTTTTTGTGTATCACGGAGGCTTTCTGTGAAATATCAATATACAATTGCAAAGTTGGAAGGAAAACTAAAGTTCTTTCCTTTTTTTCCTTTTTTTTTTTTACAAATAAAAATCTGAAAAGTGTGGTGTATATTCAGATGTAAATTCCCCTGCAAGTCCTCAGGCGTATGCCTCTACAGCAATTGTCTCAAACTCCAGTGCTGGTGTCGTGCAACTTTCAGGCGTCTCTGCTTCAACACAATTTACTCCAATATGAGCTCAGTAAGCAGAGATCTCCAGAGCTTCACTGCCTGCTAGTCAGGTGGTTTAGCTATTTGATTCAGGCGTGTGGGGCAAGGGACACATCTAAAAGTTGCAGGAAAACGGCCCTTGAGGATTTGTGTTTGGAGACCACTGCTTTACAGGCTTTGTGCATGAAGAGAGGTTTTGCACATTGTTAATTGAAAACAGCTTTAGATTGGATGTGCAATGATTTTTTTTTTTTTATCTTCCCCAAGATTCTCAGTAGGTCTCAGGCTGTGGTCTCAAACTGAAGATGATTGATTACACATTCATGTGCAAACTTATAAATAGTCCTGTGACAGCACCTTATTTCATCCCTTTAGATTGTGCTTTCCAAAGACATTTGGTGCGTCTTTGAGTATTAGCAACAAGTTGTATAAAATGCCGCGTTTGTAAAAAAATAAAAAATAAAACCTGCGTGTGGACATGACGTTCCTTTATTGTTTACAGTTGAATAAAATGCTCTTCCCGTTTGCGTACCTAAAATCCAAACTCTGTGCTTTAGGTGTAGCTCAGCAGCAAATGCAGGCAGCGTTGGTGACAGCTGTGAAGAGCAACGTTTCTAAAGAGCAAGCAGGGGGCAGAGAGGCAAATCATCTGACTGCTGAGGCAGCTATTTTCTCACAGAAACATGTCAGATGAGCATCAGTTTTAAATACTCAGGCAGTGGTGCAGTTCCTGGGAATATGTTAATAGTTGAAGATCCTCTACTTATAATTTGGAACATTTTTCACATATACCCTCCTGAGTCCTTTTTGACTGTGCCTAGGGAATAATACGAATTGCCAGCCATTAAACGCTTTCATAAATTGTCACATTACAACCACGATGATTAATGTATTTTATTGGGGAGTTGTATGTGCATGCATATACTCTATATTCAAACCCTTTTGGTACTGCTGATTAAAGTCTAGTGCCACCAGTTGCCTTCAGAAGTCACCTTATCTAAGCATAAGTCTAGCTCTTTAGTTATTCCAAATTCCTTATACTGGAACGTAGCCTGGGATGTTTTATGGCTCAAATTGTTAGGAACATTGAAGAGAGCCACCCAAAGAATGTCTATTTTCAGTTACAAACAACCTTAAGAAGCGCAAATTCAACAGGGATGTGTTACAATAAAGGGTAATTAAACGCAGGCTGTTAATCCTTTACTGGAAAGGCAGCTAGAACCACTAAGTAATTAATTTATAAGGACAATGCTAAAGCAATACCCTAGAAATAGTTCATAACGTCCATGAAACAAAGCCCAACGTGAAGCAATACACTCAGGAATTTACTTGTTTAAGAATGCTGCTATTCCAAAACGTTCATCTGCCCCCAAATGCAGCCTTCTTGACTCAACTGCACTGCTGAATGAATTGTTTGTTTAGTGGAGCAGGAATATAATTGTTTAGTGGAGAAGCTATGCAATTCGATCCCATTAAGAGCCACCCTTATAGTGTTAAATGGGTTAATGGCCCACACTTATATATTGCCCTCATAACCTCATCTAGGTTCTACAAAGTTAAATGTGTTTCTTGTTCACACATTCAGATAAACACAGAAGACCTCAATTACATGCAGATGAAAATTTACATACACTATGAAACCTTTATTTTCCTCACTTTTTTACTTTTAAAGTCTGACTAAAGTTCTCCTGTATTTGGTTATTCAGGTTAAAATCATACATGTGAGCCAGGTTTCAGAATAAAGAGAAATAAAATATTTGTGGATAGTTTTATTACTTCAATGAAACTTGATTTGACTTTAAATTTGATCAAACATTTTTGGGTATGACCCCGCCTCTCGCCCATTGACAGCTGGAGATGGGCACCAGCACCCCTCGCGACCCCAATAGGGATAAGCGTGTTGAAAAAGGGATGGATGGATTTTGGGGTATGAATATGGTCCATTCCTCTTGACAGAGCTGCTGTAACCAGCAAAATCTGAAGTCCGCCTTGATCTCTTATTCCTCTCACGTTGAGCGCCACCTAAAAATGGTTCTCCAAAACATTGAATCACTGGTTGTTCCTTCAATAAATCCACATAATATTATTTCCTCATGATGCCATCAGTGCTCAAAAGTGCAACAGTCTCTCCTGCAGCAAAATGCTGCTTTGACTTCATGCTGCCACACCCATCCTTCACAGTAAATATAGTATATTTTAGGTTACGAGGTTCTCGCATTTAGTTTCAGCAGAAATGTCTCCAAATAGATCATTATACCTTAATACATCTACAGGTTTTTAATATTACACTTAGATTAATGGTTTTCTCTTTGAGTAGCTTTCAACTAATCTCAGTACAGGACTCGCTTCACTGTGGAGATTAAGCCCTTCTCCTTCAAGAGATGAACAAACATGTTCATCTCTTGGACACCGAACTGATTTCATTGATAACCAATGTAATGGCAGGACATTCCCATGATAATTACATTTGCATAACATTGTTTGAAAAGTGTGGAGGGCTTTCCCAGAAATGACATTACCCATAAACTTTCCCTTTATGCTGACGATCTTCTGCTGTATGTATGTAACCCATTTTTGTCTACTCCAGGTATTACAGACATTCTAACTTAATTTGATAAATACTCAGGGAATAGATTACATATCAGCAAAAGTGATCGTCTCCCGGTTAAACCTGTCCAGGAACCAGCCACCATATCTCTTCCCATTCATAGTTGTTTTAGAAGTAGCTGGGAGTTTTTATTACTCCCTCTTCTGACAGCCTCTTTAACAGAGATTTTCTCCCCCTCACTGAGAAGTGTAAGGAGGGCCTGACTTGCGGGTCTTTTCTCCCCATTTCTTTGACTGGAATATATTTCTCTGTTCCAACACATTCCAATATTTCTTAAGATATCTTTCTTTCACCCACTGGATCATATGGTATTCACTTTTATTTTGTCAGGCAGTTCTGGCATTAGCAAGGCTGCTTCCTCTTCCTAGAAGCTGGGTGGGGGGGGGGGGGGGGGATGTTGTGTTTCCCAGTTTAACTCAATATCTCTGGACATGCAATATTAACAAGTTGAGTTGCTGGCTTACCAGCAGAACTGATAAATGCTCCCCTTGGGCCCAGATAGAGCTGTGATCCTCAAATCTCTCCCTACGGTCTCTTATTTGTGCAACACTTCCTCTTAAGATTCCATAACATTTCACAGAACCATGTGGTCACCAACTCCTTGAAAATCTAAACTTCGAAGACATCACAGTTTGCACGAAACCTGCACTGTGGCTCCATCTTCTTTAATCATTTGTTCCCACCAACCACCTCTCATTCTACCTTCAGTACCTAGTGAGATAATACTAAAGGTCAAAGACCTTTACAAAGAAAACCGTTTCACTGATTTCACAGAGCTTGCCACTAGATTTGAGCTGCCCCATACTTATTTCTGTTCTGTTTCCTTTAAACCAGACACTTTCTGAAATCCATCGATCTTCACATTCCCATTCAACCATCAGGGTCTCATTTTTATATGTCTTAATTCATAAAACTTTACTAATGAAATAGAGTATGCTTTTTTACTGTGTCTGAATTGTGGCAAAAGAAGATTGAAGGGGTTGGTTTCCCAATATATGCCAAAATATACTTAGACATAAAGTAAAAGCCTTTGATCGAGCTATCCAATTTCAGTTTAAAAGATTCCCTGTCTGTCAATAAATAGGTTGCGTTAGTTTTAATGCAATGAAGTCAGATTAAGTTGTCAATAAGATGTCTAAATTTTCTCTTGAAGGAAGATATCCCTCACACATGGGTTTTTGAAGCAGTCTACTGAGTGTTTGCAAAGAGATATGCAGGGAGATACACGGTCAAGGATTTCAGGAATATGACTGTAAACCCTTTAGATGACAGCAATTTCAAACGATTGGCGCAGTGTTCAAAGGGACAGGAGTGATTCTGAATGATTTTGGTACACTGAGCAGGAAGCTTATGTTGATAAAGGTTATAAGTTGTAGGGTGGGAAAAAAAGACTCAAAGATATATGGGCTCTTTCTGTTGTGGGAAGACATGGGAGAAAAAAAAGGCATCAAGTACTGGAGTTAATATATCTAAGTGTCAGTGAGAAACAGGCTGATGATCACAATGACTAAACCATTTAATCAAGCAACCTTGTAAACCCCCAGGGGGATAATTCTCAAGCAGGCTGTATTGTACCCGAGGGGCTACTTCTGCTGCTTCAACGTAATCAGCAGAATAAATCATTTTACAGTTTTAGAAACTAAACATACATAGGTCTTAAAAATACTCTCATTAGCTCCAAGTGAAAAAATGTAAAAGTTGCTTTTCTTAAGAAAAATGGGCACCTTTAGTATTGAATTTACAAAGTAGAAAATAATCAAACAACTCACATTCATGTTTATGAACTGAATAATAATGCAAATATAGTCAAATAATCAGGATCCTCAGTGTATCCCTGGTGTTAAAACCAATTTAATCTGTTTTTGCTCATTATATGTGATAGACCAGTGCAGAGTAGTGAATAATTGCGAAATGGGAGGGGAACTGTGCAGATCTTCAGAGTTTTCTCTAATAGAAATCTGAAAATTGCAGCATGCATTTATTTCCATCCTACTTCACTCCTATACCCCTAAATAAAACTTTAAAACTGTGCATTGCTCACCTGCATGTCTAGGTACTGCAGACCTACCAAGACATGGTTGTTCACCTAAACTGACAGCAAATAGTGCATTCATCCGAGAAGCATCCAAGTGGCCTATGGAAACCATGGAAGAGCTGCAGGGAACCACAGCTCAGGTAAGAGAACCTGGCACAGGACAACCATTGGTCATATACACCACAAATCTGGCCTCTATTGATGAGGGTTGAAACTGTTGCCAACAAAGAACACTGCATGTCATCTGCAACACACTATGAAACATGCTGTTGAAAGCATCATACTGTTGGGGGACTTTTTTTCCCCCACAGCACGAGGGAAGCCAGCGGGAGTTGATGCAAAGATGATGCTAAACGCAAGGTAATCCTGAAAGAAAAGCTCTTTTAAAAAAGGTACATAGCCACGTTATATGCTTTAAAAAAGACCAAAAAAAAACGTTTGATTACTATAAAATAAGGTTATATACACCAAGCATCCATGCTGATAATGTTTGATGGTCCTTTTTTTAGACTAGATATAGCCCCATAACAAGTGCGATGAACAGATATAAACAGACGTGGTGATATCTAGTGCATAATGGCAGTTTGCTTTGTTAATAAATCAATTGTAAATAATGCTGGACCGAGCCTGACCCTCTGCAATGGCGTGATCGAAGACAACCATTATTAAATAAATAAACCGATCTACAACAACTTTAAGAGCCTCATATCAGAACCTTTACTCTCATCAGTTAACTTTGCATTCAAATCTGAGCTAGCAGCAGGTTTAGCATCCACTTCAGTGAACACCAATGTTCATAATGTATTCCCAGCGACAATAAAGTATTTTCCCTCTTGGAATCATATTTTCTTAGCATTTTTTTCCCCACTGGCTCTTGGACCATTCTTCACTGTTTCACTGGGAGATGCTAATAGCCATTAGCCGCTTCCTTGTTTTATCCACTGCTGCACATGCGCAGTGACGTACTTCCATTGTTATTAAAAATAAACACAAAAGGCTTTATTTAATGACAAATTGAGCAAAAAAAGCATATAATAACAACCAATATGTCAGCAGGACGTGATAATCTTTCATAAAGACCTTATATGTAACCAGAGTGAGCTGGTGACGTATAAATAAATGAAAGTCAATTAACATCACTATGCACCTTTAAGGTGTATATGACTTGAGACTGGGCTTCATCTTCCTTACACAGTCAGAGCTACAATGATTTTGTTCAAAGTGTTAGAATAGCCCAATGAAAGCCCTCATGTAAATACAGTAAGGAGTTAAGATTGAGCAAACCTGAAGCAACAAATGATGTGTTTCAGCTTTAGATGTGTTAGAGACCAAAAGAATTCATATGCTCCAAAACTGCGGCTATGCTAGATTTGGAATTCACGTGTAGGTTTTCATTAGTGAGAATTTTTATTTGAATCATTGTGCACTGGGTATGTTGGTCTATTGTGTAAAATCCCAGTAAAGCACAATGATTAAAGTTATTGGTGATGATGCAATAAGATTTAGAGTATTAATTCTTCTTCCAAATGTATTTTCACTGTGTGTCTGGTATCAAAGGCCATGATTAGGCTTCTTGGTAACATGTTTGCAGTGTGTCTCCAAAATTATTTGTCTCTCAAAATCTGATTAAATCACACCCCAGAAAATAAAACAAAGGGGAACGTTTTACAGCAGCAGTGTCAGAGAAATTATTCACCATATGGTGTAATTTCATGGTTTGATTGTCTCCTACAAACAGTGGTTGTTGACAGAGCTAAGCACAGTGAGTCATCGCCCCACTGTGCCAGCTGAACAATATCAATTCACTGTCAGTTTGAGAGCAGATTCACTTAGTCTGAGTAATATGACATGATGGATAAGTAGAACACGGTTTTAGACAGAACAGCATTGACTGAAACTGTTTTTTTAGTGAAAGAGTTTGTATAAAGAATCTAAGGCTGCAGTCGCTGGTCAAAATCAGTCAATCATAGGTATTTAAAGGATTAGAAGTTTAGATATGTTAGTAAAGCAATGTTGAGTTTGACTTATTCCAGGTTCAGAGCGACATTTTTCAGTTCTCACTGGGTGTTAAGTAATTAGCGTACCTAAATATTGAAACGTGAGATCACTACTACGCTTTACCATAGGACTGTAATATCGGGCAATCTGAGGGTAGGAACCTTTGTGCTGTATGGGGGTTCTGGGGGGGTTGTTAAGAAAAAAGGAACAGCTGAAATAGAAAGATATTCTAATAGATTCGAGTCCACACACTCCAGAAACCTTTGGAGATGTCTGATGGAGAGCAGAACACGGTGCAAGAAGACTACTAAACCAAAACAGTAAGAAATAGGGTTGCTGTTAAAATGTTGTTCTTGTCAATGAACAAACTACGATATACGCAATAAAGGCTCAGTTTCAAGTTGCCCTGCCAGAAAAGTTTACCTTTAAGGCTGAAGACTGGACAAAGTGGATAAAGCGATTGGAGAAGTTTTGCATCGCACCTGGGTTGGAGGCACAATTGGACCAAAATCAAGTAAATACACTGATCTATACCATGGGACACGAGGCATAGGAAATACTGGTTTCCCTGCACCTGACCCCACAAGAAGCGAATGTCAAGACTTAAGAGAAAGCTGGATCCTCACTTCATAACCTACCGCAATGTTAGGTTTGAATGAATTTTAACCAGCGACAACAGGACACGGGTGAGTCCATTGATGGGTTTAACTGTATTGTTTCATTGCCAACTACTGTAGAAATGAGGCTTTGCATGAGGAAATGGTCCTGGACAGAGTCATTTGTGGTCATGAGAGATAAATGGTATCAGAACAGTTACAAACGGATACCGAACGGATGTTAGAGAAAGCGTTAAACTGAGACTGCCAGAGCTAGCTCTTAAAAAAAGCAACAGGAAATGCTAAATGTTAACTTTAAGGCAGATACAGCCAATGCTCAGCTGGACCCCGTTCACGCAAGTCAGAGCCAGAGTGCACACTCCAGACAGCAAAAGATACTGATACTTCACAACAAAATCAGCACAGGACAAAAAGACACAATGCAAAATATGTGGTGACATAAAAAGGACACACAAAGTCTGCAGCGATGCCCTGTCAGAGAAGCAGTATGTAATCAGTGCAGAAAAAAGGGCATTTCACTGGAGTCTGCAGAAACACAAACACCAGCCTTCACTTCACAGACACCACAGATGCAGATACACAGACACAAACAAGTCAGAAAGTATTTGTTAACTGGATGCCTTTAAGGCGCATCTACAAAATCCTTTTTTAGTTTTGCATCTACAATTATTTACTCATCCCTTCCTATGAAAAAAAACAGATTACTTTGTGATTTAAGGGTTTAATCTATTCCATGCTTTCTTTATGGAAAAATATTCACAATATGATAAATATTTAGTGATGTTTTTAAATATATTTTCTGGCCCACGGGAACTTTTGACTTCACAAATGACGTGACGCCGACTGTAAGGTTGCTCCGCCAATGAGGAAGTGTACTCCAGGCAGATCTAACCTCCAATGAAGAAGCGTCAACGGCAGCAATACTGACGCTGACAACTTTCCACAGGAATGCCTGATCTACCGACATTAAGGCAAAGAAAACAGGCAAAACAGGTGATACATGAAGTCATTGAAGTTACTTCAACATAACCATGGACAAATTGACATTAAAACCTAAGTTTAAATATCCAACTTGAAAGATATTATAGTAACTTCAAATAGTTACTGCAGTATATATGTTGCCATCAAGCTATCCATGGCCAAAATTCACTGAAATATTAGTGAAAATTAGGAGTACAAATTTTGCATTACGCTACATGTTCAACACTTCATGTAAAATCAGAGTACTGTTAACTGATCATAGCTAACCAAGACTCACCTTACGCAACTAGAAGTTGCAGCATATATCCAACACATAAACCAGAGCAACTAGTGTTAAGCATACAAAGGAGTTATGAACAAAAATGTATAATTTTTTTTGCATTGACCTTCGTACAGACGAACACATGGTGGTTTCCCATTGATCACTGTTGGGTTCGGCTGCTCATGAGGTCGGTCGCTTGCCTTTATCCATCCGTTACATTTTTATAGACTCCTTTTAGGTTTCGGAAAAGGAATAAACTGTATTCCACCCCAAGGTTTGGGATAACACCTGTTTGAATCAAATTGTCCCCACCGACGTGTAAACCATTTTGTCCAATGTTCCTTCGACCGCATTGCATTTGTAAAGCAAATGTTGTTGGAGGTAAAGGGCCTGCAGCTCCTACAGGTAAGAGATGTTTTGCTTTGGGCCAAATTGTGATTGTCGATCGGGAAATTGATAACAAGCCTCCAGGGTTGATTGAAACAGGGCAGTTTTGGCCCACCTCACAGAAAGTTTTAACACCACTGGCTTAAAATGATCGCTTTCAGTATGGCTTTCTCTGAACTGACTGGGAACTAAATGTTCTACCCAGGACCTTTGCCTGTTCATGGTTTATGCCCCACGTAGTCTGATACAGCAGGGAGTATTAAATTAACTGGCAGAATATTAAACAAGCAGTGTGTCATAATGCCCTGTGAGCTATAAATCAGAGTCAATGACAGTGGAAGCGACAGTGAAGCATTCAATTTTCAACACCGTCCTGCGAGGGTTGGAGAATGATGAGACTTAAAATGCAACTCTCTCAAGCTGCTCTCGTGCATCACAAAATTCCCAGAGCCGAGTGGAAGAAGCGGATGAAAGGAGAAAAACATAAACACGCGCACGCTTCCGAGGAAGGCTCTCCGTACGAGCTGCAGCCCTGATCTCAGATGTCAGCGTCAGATCCTGTCAAAGCAGAGAGAGATGTGTGTACGAACATGGCCTCCTCTATTTCAGGCAGACATGCTGCTGTACAGTTGCTGAAAGGCAGTTGTTATTAGTTTGATTTATGGTGCATTATGGCCGGGGAAATTGATTTGTTTTTTTGACATGAACGGTGTGGCGAGACATGCTCTTCATATTAATGGAGGTCCACAAGGAAAAACCATCCAATTACGTGGAAAACCCTATGTAACAGAAAAGAAATAAAGCTTCCGCATCTCAGCGTGCTGAAGGAGATCTGCAAGTCAACACGGCTGCATTGTTTATGTTGGCACCAGTTGCCGCATATAGTGATAAAATAAGGTACAGAAATTGTCTCAAACACTATGACTATGATTTTCTGCTCCAGTTTTTACTGTAGTTTATTAATTTAAAGTTGGTGGGGTGATTCAAATGTTATGATTGGTTTATTTAAAAACAATCAGGTCATAAAAATAACCACATAAGTTAAACTCACATAGCTCTTTACATTATTACTTTGGTTGTCATTACTTTCATTACTATGGATATAGTACCAAAAAGAGTGGTGAACCAGAAGATATATCTTAGTTATATTTTACAGGTATTTTGTCATGAGACAAAATAAGCCTGTGAGAAATGCTTGCCTCCCATTCAGAGATGTTGATCCTGTTAAGAATACCTTTTCTATTAATCCAAATACACATTATATATTTAAATAATGGCATATATCTTTTTGTGCGTTTTCTTCACTGGTCCAGTTCATATCATCTGGCCTGATGATAGCAACTTTCATAGGAGACCATGCTAGAAATGCCATCAGAAGGAGACAATTAGATGTAAAATGTTCCTTTTATGAGGGCAGATAGATTGATGTGAGTTGTTAAAAAGTTAACGTAACAAAAGGTTCTTCAAATTCTGGATTTGGTAGCTGTTTTCCACTAGCTCAGCCTCAGTTTGGTGCCAGACGTTATGGTTCTGAGAGAAATCTCATGATAGGGATGGTTTTGTGAAACTGTATGCTTTTAACTGATACAACAAAAACAGTAAAACACAGAAGGGTGGCTTAAGTAAGTGACAATGGCAATTCAAGATTTGGTTTGTACTGAATATCTATGCTGAGTAAAATTTAATTTTCACCACAGAGGTGTTGCTGGTCTCACAGGTCTCGTAGATCTGAGTTGGTAAGCTTTAAAGTCATTCAAGCTCTGTCGTCTGTAATTTCACAAACCAAACTTTCTGAAACAAAACTTAGACAGAGAACTACGTCCAAGTTTGTGTGTCACTTCTGCTCTGGAGAAGTGCAGGATCACACAGCTTTAAAAAGTAATGAGGTCTGAGTGCATTATCATGTTGTGGGGTTGACAAATCAATGCTCTCAAAACTTCATTTGGAATAAATCTGGTCCCTTGTTTTGTCATTTTTTCAAACAGCATCAACAGCAACAATGAAATGTGGACAGAATAAACAACTCTATACCCACTACTTCACTTGTATGTATGCATAATTTATACACCTCCTACCCCCCTGTTCCCATGTATATGTTTTACTGACTTTTTAATCAAACCGTCAGCCATAATCAAGTAGAGAATGGTAGGATACATTAAAAAAGTTGTGTTGGATTGTACACTTCGGTTATGTCAATACCACAGAGAGAGCCCCGACAGCAAAATGCACTCACCTCGTGATTGCCTCGTCATTAACATGCTTCTCAGCCTTGATTACATTTTCTAAGCAGTGAGGGAACTTTCAAAATTCAACAGTTCAATCTAGAAACACAAACATATGCATAAACCTGAAGACTTCATTAAGCAAACATCCCATGAGATTGTCGTCTTCTTTTGAGCTGTGAGTCATCTGTCACCATCTGACCCTATCTTTTGCATTTTCTCCTCTCACACCTACTACCATAATATCATCTTTCACAACATCCACAAATCTCATCTTTACTCTCCCTCTAAGCCTGCTGCATGGCAGTATGAGCCTCAGCATCTTTCTACCCATGTACTCAGTATCCCTCATCTGTACATGTCCAAACCATTTCAGTCTGGCTTCTCTGGCTTTACATATAAAACATCCAACATGAGCTGTCCCTCTGATGTACTTCATTTTGATCCTAGAGCTCTCCGTTTCATTCCCAGAGAGAACCTCAACATCTTCATCTCTGCCTCATGTCTCTTCCTCAGCGCCACTGTCTGCAAACAAGACAACATTTCTGGTCTCACCACCGTCTTATACACTTCATACTCTTATACAACACATCTTACACTTTTCTCCACCCAATTCCAACCTGCTTCATCGCATTTCTTTACCTCTTTTCCACCCTAACCCTTGCTTTGGACTCACAACACCACTTAAGTCCCCCTTGTTCACACACATTTGGGAAAGTCTTGCTATGCCTAACCTTCAGTCCTCTACTTTCCAGGGCAAACCTTCATCTCCCTAGATTTTCCTCTACCTGTTTCCCCTGTTCTTACTATATATCATCATCATAATGGAACATTAGTTCCAGCAGGAATTTAGAGGAGCAGATGACCCACTGACCTCAGAGAACTGTAGAGGGTATATAAGATTAGACCAGCTAAGAAATGTAGGATGAGGGCATGACCATGGAGGGCTTTAAAAAACAAATCAAAGGATTTTACAATGAATCCTAAAAAGCACCGGCAGCCAGTAGGGAGAAGCTAAAATTGGGCTAATGTGCAATTTAGAAGATGTGCTGCTGAGCTTTGTACCCTTTGGTGCCGAGCATTGCAGTAATCAAGGTGATTGGTGACAATGGCATGAATAAAAATCTCAAGATGCTTTTGAGAAATATTTGGTTTTAATTTGCCCAACTGCCTTAATTGATAAAAGCTTTATCTGCCCTGTTCTGAGTATCAAATGTAAACTCCTATTGACTTTATCCCCAAGATTAGTGATTAGCAGTGTCAGTGTAGCCTGTCAAGGATCCTAAATCTAGAAGGAGGGTTTAAACTGAACTACAAAAAAAATAATAATTTTAGTTTATTGTGTTTTAGGAGATTGAGAGCCAGCCAGGCCTTTAAATCACCAAGGCACTGGTTCAGTAGCACATAATAATTTTTTTAGGACATACATCTGAATGTCATCTACCTTACCATGGAAAATATATACCATGCTTTGTTAGAATGAAGGGCTGGCTAGAAATGTACACAACATATTTCTCTACTCTGTGCTGGTTTGTGATATAAAATGTTATTAAAATCCATTAAAGTTTGTGTATAAACATATGAGGAGGCAGGGCAGCTGAGGGAGATAAGTTATTAACACAGGGGAGCTGAGCAAGCCCACAAAGAGATAAACAATCGCAGGAGGAAACTTTAACATGCAGAGCGACAACAGAAATAACACTAAATATGAAAAGAACAGAATAAACTAGAAACCAAGCCGAAAGGTATAAACAGATAAGGCAGCATCTAACTAATAACAAGAGAATAATCAAAATGAAAACATAGCTGAGAACCAAAACTTAACACCGGTGGATCATGAGAGATTTACTCATACCAACCAGAGATGGCCTATAGAATAAACTTCGCTATGATTAATTAGCCACTAAAATATCAGTTCTGAGTTAGTCAAAATGGCTTTTACCTGATCCAGAACACTTTTTTTTTCTCACGATAAATATACTGGTGATTTTCATTTGGTTGATCTAATGTAATCAGGATTGGGCCCCTGAGTGTTGTTGCCCCCTGAAGGTATTAATTCTGCTTTTTTACTCCAGGTTCCTCCTGCGACATAAACATTTCAGGTAAAGCAGTGACTCAAAAGGCTTCTTCAGTGTGCATGTTTTATTTGTTTCATATCTGTGTTGGCCCTGGCAACCTTTGAAGCTGAACCTTAACAGATGCCAGTTGGAATAAGCTCCAGGCTCCTCACCAACAAGACAAGAAGACCTACAGAAATTGAATGGATGGATGCATTTAGGTGTGTTTTAAATTTTTTATACATCTGTTGATGTGTTTCTCTTGTAACTTTTAAACCTCTTTTGGAATTTCCTGCCATTACGCTGTGTTTTTGTCATCGTTTTGGACCAGCTAACGGAAACCGTTTGGCTGGGTTTTGCAGCTCATGGGAAAGGTCTCATGTGGACTGAGACACTTTATAGTTTCTGTATGTAGGCCCTCGTTGACCCTGCCAACCAGCATGTTGTGAATGACAGATGAGGGGGAAATGTGACACCAAACTAAACAGAATAAGCCTAGTTTATGTGTGCAAAATAAACTTGAGGCTGCATTTTCTGACCATAATTTCTGTGTAATTAAACATGGACAGTCATTTAATAAGTCGCATCAGTCGATCTTTGCCAATAAATGATTCTGGGATTATGGGAGGCTGTAAATTTTCCTGAGCCTTTGCTTAAGGCATCACATTAAGAACAGAGCTGTGTTTTTTTTCCCTTTTCATTCATAATTTTTTTAGGATTTTAACCATATTTAAGAAACATACAAAAAATTCAGGACATCTATACACCGAATACATTACGTTAGCCTATGAAGTGACCGCTAAAAACTGTAATGTTCATTTATATGTCTTGTCAGATTTCAAGCATCTTGGTAAATACATACCAGTGCAGCATGCACACCTCCATACATGCAAATGATAAATGCCTAATTCCACCAGTAAAAAAGTGCATCTGCGTGCAGTGGAGTGGAATTAGTTGCTGTCTGTCACTTGTGATTGGCAGAGGTGCAGCCAGCAGCCTCCAGGAGAGCTTTGTTCTCTGGGATGGTGCTGCTAAACAAACATTAGGCTTGCTAAACGGCTCTTCAGAGCACCCCCTCAGCTGTTCAGACATCAAACAAAACCTTTGCGTAGTTGCAGGAATCATACTGTAGCAAAGCACACACATCTCAGGTTTGAACTAAATAAACTGCCTATTTACAGGCCACTTCAAAATGGCCTCATAGAGCAATACATGTAGTAAAAGCAAACTCCTATCCATGCACTTAGCAGCCCATATTTCAGCGGGTGGGGTACATGATCTTTCTAGGTTGTTATTGCCACATTTGTTTATCTGAATGCTCAACAGCGCATGTGAAAGCTTGTATTCAATGAGACCAAGCCAGAATTTATGCAAGACCTCATTTTGTTTAGCTGGCAAATCTGGAAAGCTTTACAATTATCCATGATGAAACATACATTCAAATATTGATTGTTGTGTCAAACCTTGAATTAAATGCTGTGTTTAGTACAATGAAGTGATTAAATGCTTTAGATTATGGGATAATTGAATTTGGAAACAATGCAGAAAAAAGAAAGATTGGTCTCTTTTTTTAATTGGTTGTGGAGCTCAGAAGAGTCCCTCTGACATCTGAAGGAAACAACTTTAAAAAAATAGAAAAGGTAACCTTAACTAATCTTGACTGTACATTGGAGCTTGTCCTCATCACAAAGCCGGCCCAAGGTAAAGTGAACTAAACCTCTTCCTGCCTGTGAAAATTCTCTGTTATCCGGGTCATCTGCAAGGGCAGATGCATGGTGGTACTTAACATAACTGATTACCATGAGAAAATAACATATCCACTGATGGACAGTGACACAAACAAGACCCAACCAATAACTACAAAAATAAAATAACTGACTGAAAGAAGAGGAGCCTCTAAGACCCATTGTAAGCAGCACTAACTTGGTCACATATAACATTGCAAAACATTTTGCGGAAACACTCCACACCACATACAAAACTCTACAGACTTCATTTCTAAAGTCTAACAATTGAGACTGGCACCAGAGGAAACCATTGTTTCCTTTGACGTCACTTCTCTTTTCACTTGAGTACCAACATCAGAGGCAGTCAACACTGTCGGGACACTCTTTTGAGGACAGTGATGTCCAGATTTTGGACAGGGAGAACAGATGGTTTGAAGAAGCCATCTTGGTCAACAGAGAAACTCTTCAGAATCACTAAACAGAGGGGGAGGATTGCGCTTCCAACTCCCCGGTGTTTACAGCTCGGTCCTCCAACTCATTCCAGAGAGATTACATCAACAGTCTCATCATCATCATCATCATCATCATCATCAGGCTGCCAGGTGACGTCATGCTGGTCTCTAATTGGATACTTAAAGATTATTAACGGTGCACTTGGCCAATGGGCACTTTTTGTGACATTCTTCATCCATTCTAATTAATTCAGGATAACTGTCAATCAACATGACACCCCTGCTAGCTTAGATATGCAGCTGTGAAGGTCACTCACATGTAAAGATGCAAATGTAAGAGTCAGACAACAATGACAAGACAAAGAATGATGATACTGAAAGAATATGTAGTCAATTATTTACATAATAATTGGATAAAGCTTTTGGTGGAGAAGTTTGGACCCGACTGAGCAGAACATTTATTGTTGTGTTGTAATCCCCAACCTGAAGTGTGCCCCTGCCAGAAGTTTTTTTTTTTCACCAGCCGCCAATGATCAGAAAGATTTGTTTGACCAATTTTCCAGGTTCAACTGTATTAAATGTTTCATTTGGCCACATTGTTTGTCTTGTGGAAAGTTTAAGTAACATTGATTTAGGATTAAGTCTTACAACAATAGCCCAGTATGTCATTCTAAGTGTGTTCCGCAACATTTAGAATAACATATAATAACTTATTAGCAACAAAGTTCTGCTCAGATCCAGAGTTGGGAGCATCCAGATGTCCAACAACCTGCTGGGCCAGAGAGAACGACACCGCCTTCCAGCCTTGGAGTGACCCCATGCACATGAGACAGCTTTTGTTCAGAGTCCCAACTGTCATCCAAACTGAGAGTTCGGTGCCAGAACTGCTTGTCCCTAGAGACCCAGAGCGGTTCCCTAGGAGCTGAAACAGCAACAAGTTGGATCTGAAAGAAAGCACTCTATTCTGCCTTCTATCACCGCTGCCTTTTGCTAAAGAAGCCGACTGATCACAAGGTGGCGAGTCCATTCCTATTTCCAAAATCATCTATACTGCTGACAGATTTAGATTTAAAATTAGTTTCACTTTAACAACCTGTTTGTTTCAGAAAAGAAATGAGACACAGTCAAAGCATAAGACGATAGAAAGGAGTATACATCCCAAAGAGTTTTTAATCAGGGTATTTTTATTAATCAGATGTCAAAAATAATTAATGACCTTCTTCATTGTTTATTTTTTTAGAATTAAACCTATTTTAAAATTGATGAAATGCTGAAAAAGGTATTTTTTGCTAGTTTCGCTTTCAACAATGTATCTTTGGGGTTGAGCTCTATGTCTTTACGGTCAGAACAACCATCCCATAAGCCGTAGCTCATTCCACTGATTCTCTGTTCGATTTGAGTCTGGAAGGCTGAGCCTTTCTAAAAGGTTAATATTACTCCCATTCAGAAGAAAGATGTCGATAAAATTGAAAGATTACTTGAAACCTAAATCTGCCAGCGGTATGAATAACTGTGTGCCTGCCTGCCTTTTGTTTGGTAATTGTTTTGTTTCATCAGTATTTAGTAGACAGTTACCGATCAATAAATAGATTTTTAAAATCTTATTGGTTATTAGCTCTGATTAATTTTACATAAGTTTTAAAGCTGAGGATGATTGTTAAGATTATATAGATACTCCCTCACTTTTCAGACTGACTGTGATGAGCTGAGACTAATTGATTTATAGGCATTAAAATAATCTAATGTAGCTTTAACTTCACCACAATGTCCACAGAATCTGAAGCAATCATAATTAAATGACACACAAACAGAAAGGCAGCTGCGGTAATCTAACCAAACAACGTTTAGAATATGCATTTGGTCTCAGTGTCTCACTTCACGTTAAAAAGAAAGTAAAATGTGACGAAGGAACTCCCGGAAGCCGTGAAGAGACGGTGGGCACAGCTTAACTCACTGGATTTCTTGGCTGAGGATGACTGCCTCCTGCCAATACAGCAAAGGGTTTCAAGCTGAGGGCCACTGCAGGAAGGAGTTCACATTTTGATCTCCCTTCCTCCTCCTGTGATGAGTTTTCTGAAGTGAGGATTCAAGTGCGCAACACTAAAGATCAAAGAACAGATCTGAGAGGAATCCGAAACTTTAATCTGCGGGTGGAGGTCTCGTACAAGATGAAGCGTTGGGAGTAGCACGCAGGGAGGAGCGAAAACAAACGATCACGGCTACACAGGTGTGGCACAGAGACAGCAAGACGCTCACGGCCATAAATAAATCATAAATGTTTTTATTTATTCAAACTCATCAGATGTGAGAACAAAGGAAGAAAAGTGCAGGAAATAATGCCAACCCAAAAAAAATACTAAATACAGACCACATAACATCACATTTCCATGTGGTGTCACAATTTTGTAACACAGAAGCTCGTAACTATTAGACTCTACAAAATCGGAAAGACAAAAGATCATACTAATCAAATGCAATAAATCTTCCTAATTCAGGATATAGCTGAAAATAGCTTCTCACCCATATCAGATCTCTAAACCTGCAACTATCTGCAGTCTAAATATGTTTAACATGTCTACAACTGGAACTGTGACAGACGAAGCTTTGGAGAAGAAATATACTCATCTTCACTATGTTCAACAAACAAAATGATAAATTAAGTAAATAAATCTCCAAAGCTACTGGCTGGAGAAGTGCAGCAAATAACCCTAACCTTGGCATGCAGACGGTCCTTATGGTGACTTGTTGACTCCAACTGGTTGTTTGGAAGTAATGAGTGGAGGCCTTTTCTGTCCTCCCATCACAAGGGCGACTGTGGCTTGATGGGTTGAGTGGTTAACTTGCAATCGGAAGGTTGTGAGTTTGGTTCCAGCTTCCCCTTATCACATGTCGATGTGCCCCTAGTAGGTATGGCACTTTACCCCAAGTTTCCTACCGAGCTGCGTATTGGTGTATAAATGTGTGTGTTAGTGAGTGTGATTGGGTGAATGTGGCTCTAGTGTACAGCACTTTGAGTGGTCAGCATGACTGGAAAAGCTATATAAGTTCAGTCCATTTACAAAGGTAACCATGTGGAGTTTGTGAAAGTCTACTGGACTATGAACTTCTGTTTGGGTTTGCCAGGACTTACTCCATAGATCAATATGTGGAAAGGCATGGCTGATCTGTGATGCTGTGGGCTTGTTTCTCCTCTGAAGGGCATGGGAAACTGTGTTAGAGTACATGGCATCATACAGCTTTTTGAAACACCATACTTTATTAATAAATGTCTAGGGGGCTCTGATGGAAAACTTGGTTTTCAATTGGGTCTTTTAAAAAGGATACTGATCTGAAAAAAAAAACAACAACGCAAAATCAACCTCCTTTTTTGTCATTTCCACCCCAGTGGTGCCTGTAAGTGTGAAGGATGCTATAGATGCATGCAGGAGACAAGTTAGTGCCTCTGTGTGCTGGCCCTGAGACAGACTGATGACCTGCCCGAGGCGTTCCCGTGCTTTTGCTCGTTGACTGCTGAAACAGGCTCCGGTGACCCTGAACAGGATTAAGTGGGAACACAGAGTGAGTGAAGAGTGAAGTTTTCTCACAGACTTCTTTTGGTGGATTTCAAGAAATGCCATATCAAAGGAAAGCCTCTTGTTAGGATGTGGTAAAGTTATCCCATGCGCTCCTGGAACACAAATCAACCACAAGTTCTAAAATTCACTGTGATCGTTTCATCCCCGATCAAAACCATACTTTACAGAACAACACCTTCAGTTACATTTGCAATACCCTCAGTTCATTGAACAGAAAGAGAAATATACTGAAATCCACCAAACTGGTAATATAATCCAATCAGATCCAACTTGGTTGAATGATGCTGTGCAGACCATAGAGCCAATCTGTCTGCCCTTTGTTCTAGTAACTCTATACCTGCAACTGAAGCAACCTGCACAAACGCAAACCCATCTATACACCCAACGCTTGAAAGTTCACAGTTTCATTCAGTCCTGTGAAAATCGCCTGGCTGGTCTTCATTGAATGTGAGACCTTGGTGATTTTCTCAGGAGATCTCGCTCACAAATACAAGCATGGAATAAACGCAGAAACCTATGAGAATAACAGCTGCAGTGTGATGCCTGCAGAGTCTCGCTGCGAGCCCATTATCTCTTACCAGACTTCAGCTCCTGCCACAGCGGCAGCATGGATGCTTGTTTGTAAAACAAAGGCAGCCACGTTTTTCATCTTTAAAACTCAGCCATTTAAAAAAAAAAAAAAAAAACGTCTATACAATCCAGACACATTTACATTTCACCAAGAAGCAGAGAGCTAACGAACTGACTGACTTTACTTGTAGAGCCCAAAATCTTTAAAGCAGCCTATCATGCACTAATAAGGATGGGCTGGAATAGACATCATCCATCCTGAATAATGTTATTGTATCAGACACAAAATCTAAGATTGTTTTGAATATCCTCAACCAATAGAATACAGCACAATGCCTGATGTATGTATCTGCTGATGGCGTGTTCACTTTTACTCTGCCTTATCGTGCTCAGGACGAAACTGATCCAGTTTCTGCAAAGCTCTCCATTTCCATGCATATCCGTTGCTAAAATCTAGATCTGCTGTCACGAGAAGGTACTCCATGTTTATTTTTAAGATGTGTCAGATAAATAATTTATGGGCATAAAAGAACTCCGACGATTTTCAGAAGATAGCCTTTGCAGAGACGTTGAAGAATCCTTTTTACCAGTCCAAGTCAAGTCGAGTGACAAATAAGAGTCACGCCAATGTCGAGGCTCAAGTTATGAGGAGCAAGTCTGAGTCATGATTAAATTCTTTAACTGGCAAATTTAGGTCTCATGTCTCTGAGGGACAAGTCCAAGGAAAGGGTTGAGGTTTTAAAGGAGAAATTCTGAGTCAAGGATCTATAAATTTCCTATTTGAACCCTTGGTATTCAAATGCAAATTTGGCAAGGTTAGGATACATTTATTTTGTGGTTCTCTTGGTCAGACAGGCAGTGATCAGATCCGTAAGTTCAGTCATTGGTTAGGGCAATCCTTGTAATCAGTGTCAGACAAGCAGAAGGTCAAAGCGAGGGAATGCAAGGTGGCAGGCGAGGAAGGCAGAGGAACTGGACAAGGGAGGAAACAGGCAGGTTAGAAATATGTCAAACTTGACTCGAACAGAACAAATGAAGGTGTTACCACTGGGGTTAGACAACAATCTGACGCCGTGCAAGTGGAGGATATGTCCTTATATGGCAGCAGCTGCCGATCATGCTGATGACGCTCAGGTGTGAAGGTCACAGCACAGCAGCAGGTGTGACAAAAAGCAAATAAAGTCTCAAGTATTTGAGGGATAAATACAAATGGTGGTTTAAATCTCCCTCGCCAGGTTTAGAGTCAAGTCTTACATTCATGTACAAGTCATGTTTCAAGGCTTTCACACCAAACCCAAATCATGTTCATTCTCACATCCGTTGCACGCCGTCTAATGTCCCTAAAATAAAGAACTGCTGGGAGTAATCATTTACAGTCATTAATCTTCTGCCTAAGTTAACGCCTTAATATTTAACATCTTTGTCTTTTTTAGAATATCCAACGTGTGAAAAAAAAAAGATTTAATATCAATAAAATATTGCAATCATTTCAGTAAAAATTTATATATTTAGATGAAGAATACAAATAAAACTACTAAAAGGTCTGTATAAATGGGATAAAAAAATTATTTAATATCAAATAAGATGTGCTTTTATGTTTTAAAATGTTGAAGGTTTATTTTCTGTTGGTGTCGCCATTGTGTTCTTTATTATATAGTGCAATATTAAAGACAGGACATTTTGACGCGTCCCACAGCCAATTTACCTCCTCAAATGGTCACCAAGTTCTGCAGGAGCCTGTTAATGACCAATCAGGTCTGTTAAAACAGGGAAACATCTAAAACATGCAGGAGTGATATTGCCCTACCCTGGCTTTCTTTGAGCCAGTGCCCATGCAAGATTAGAGACCATTTTCTATATCTGTATGACAACAAAGGTCCAAGGTATGGTGATATAAAGGGTAAAAGTACAACAAGAAGTAAACAAGAAAGAATCTCACATTTCTGAACAAACACAGTAGTAAATTATGTTATTATGGTTTCTCTTTTCAATGAAGCAACCAGCTTAACAGAAAGAATAAGAACGGTGTGAACCATTTATTTTTACAGGTCACCATCTCTGTTCTTGATTTTTTTAATTATTATTATTAAAACTGTTCTTAAGGTATGATTTTCAGTATGATAATCTGTCCCTACCAACTTAATATTGGGGGAAAAAGTTGTTTTCTAAAGTTGTTTCGAAGATAAACAAGAAGTGCACTTTTTATTGTGTGTTAAAGGAAAAAAGGAAATCTAAAACTAGATGATATGGCACCTGTTTTTCTGTGGTTGAATGAAGCCAACCATCACTCTCCTCCATGCTGTTACGTTTTCCCTGCCAAAGGAGTGGGTTTCGCTAACAGGTGTTGCTGTTCATCAAGCAGACTGGAAATACCTTTTCACGTTGCGTTTTGAAAGGCAGTGAAATAAAAATAGATGTGCAGGGAAAGCCGCCATGTGGTTGGTTCACCCTCATGATCAGCTTCTAAACAAGGTAGGTGGAAAAATTGTGATTTGAGGGGTCTGTTTTTCTGTTTCACGTGTTTTTATGACAACCACTAATTAGAGGATGCAGATGAACCTGATGTTTTTTCTCATTGTCTTTGAGTACTGGGTTATTTTTGGATCTTATTGTTGACCATCCATCCATTGTTAATGTTTTGTCTTAGATATTTATCTTTTAAAGCTCTTTCTCGCAGATCTGAACTCTCTATTGCAAGAAATGGATCTATGGTCCCTCCAACAAAGTTTGAGCCCGCTGCCCACCTTTTACTCAGATTTTCACCACCAACTTAGCTGGAGAAGCGCTTCTGCTCCAAGCACCTCTCCAATTAGTTTTTTCAAGGCAGAGCCCAACAACTTTACAGAATCATTTCAGCGCATAAGATCCAAAAACTCATTCTGTCCAGGTTGATTAAGGGTTAACCGATGGGCTGCCATATTGAGAGTGAGTTTAATACAGTGCTCTCATTATTGCTAATAAACATCCATCTGTCAGTCTGTCTTTTACTCCATCCTGACATTTATCAAAAATAAGACGCCAAGACGCATAAACTTGTTGGCCTTGGGGCAGATCCTGGTTCTCACACCAGGTGAAACATCATTATTTTATTATCTGGGGAACCGTCTCTCAAAGCACTTATTGAACAGACCAGGAAAAGATGAATCATATGCATAAAGATGTGACAATGTTGTTTGGGGCTAAATGTTGCTTAAGGGTTAACAGCATTGCTCAAATGGTCCATCCAAGTCTGTTTTTTATTGTTTTAGGATAGACAGAGAAACCTTGTGGAAAGCCTTCCTGGAAGAGTTGAAGCTGTTACAGTAGCAAAAGGAAGGCCGTCATGTTAAACCTTATGAATTACCAAGGGATTTTAATGTTTCATATATGGGAAGAAAGCCCAGCAAAAAAAAAAAAGGGTTTTTTTTGATAATACAGTACAGTGTTTTTTAAGCAAGAACTGAAAATGAGGTAAAAGACCTTGAAAGATATTCAAAAGATGCTTTGTGTCAACATGATGTAATACTGGAAGCTAGACAAATGAAGCAAAACCTTCAGATCCAATTTTTCATTATGCAGCTTTGACCATATTTTTCCAATGCATCACAGCTTTCATATTGTGTGTACAAACATTTCCAATTTTTCAAAAAAATAAAAAATTCCGCTGTGTGGTTTTAACAAATCTCAGATTGCTGATTGTAGGTTTCTTTCTGTGTAATGTCTTTGTGAACAAATGAAAAATAAAAACCTCATTTGTTCTTGTGTTTATCAAAGTAGCTGCATTCTTTAAGCGTTCATAAGATGCTTGTACTAACGCTGATTTTCTTACCACTGGCGTAAAGGCACAGGCCACTAACAGCTGCATCACTCAAAGGGATAGACAAACACTCACACCCCCCCCCCCCCCCATATTCTAAATGAGATTCTTGTAAAGTAAAATAAAACAAAATGAAGGCACATAAACTGTATTTGTGGCCATGTAGACCAAATGATAACATCATGACTGCTATTTCTTGGGACAAAGTCTGCATCTTGCAAATGGCCTTAACACATGTTGTCAGTACATATCAAACACTTGTCACAATAAATTAGAAAGGGGTATAATAAAGTACAAGGCAACGTTTTTTAAATGAATCCTAATTATGATTTATATAAATCAGGATATATCTATATATGTATACGTTTATTTATATTTCAGTGGCAACAGCTGAATAAAAATTCCCTGGCAGGATTATTGGACGTTTGGTGAACGTACTTTGAACGTCATAACGATAGTTTTTCCTTTCCATGTCTGGCAAATGTCATCAAATGATGTTTACCAAACTTTCATGCCCATGTTCGCCAGACTTTCAATGTTTGCTGAGTGGTTGTTTGATACTTTATCAGCTGGTTTTGCAGTTCTTTTTTATATATCTCTCTACAGGTGAATAAATGTTATATTGCTCTCTCCCTTTCCTCTCTCCTTCACCTTTTCTCCCTTTTGGCATTTTGTCTCATCCTTTTCTCTACTGTTTTCCCCTCCTCTACCTTCCTGTTTCTGAGTCCATTTTTACAGGAAATAGTCTCAGCATAGATAGATAGATAGATAGATAGATAGATAGATAGATATCAAGCGGAGCACTATGTCGAAAGCATTAAGGATCCACTTGTGAAAGTAAAATCTGTTTGGCTCTTTTTGGCATTAAGATAACAGTTCTTATTGCCACGTTGCCAGACAGGATACATAAAAAAAAGGAATCATCTTTAGGAGGCAGGTAGTTTAGATTTGTGTCTTTGTGACTCTTCCAATCCTCAAATTAATATGTGATGGGTTTTTTTGTTTGTTTTTTTACATCTACTTTCTGGTGTAGTAAAATTAAGAGCCACTTATTCAGTCCACCTTATACATTATGGTTTTGTTTTTGGGTAGCATTGAAACTAATTTAAAACTGAAGGTAAGAAAACTTATGACGCAGAAAAAAAAATCAAATTAATGTCAGTGACTTCCAGAGGACATGAAAACAAACTGCTGGCATAAAGCCACAAGGAAATGCAGTAAACAGGATCATCTGACAAGGAGCGACTCTTCAAACCAAGAGCACTGGGACAGTCATTACAAGCACTGCAACCAGGTGTGTTGTCATTGATGTGCTGCAGCTGGGCGAGTATAATGGACTTAAGAAACCACAGGGAACTAATGGGAGGGACACACAAAAACAATCATCTCATGAAAATAAGATAAAAAACATAGAAATCAACTCAAAATATAAAAAGAAATGTATGTAGGGGTTCAAATTCAAAGACCAACAACACAACACATTCATCAGAACCAAATCAGTTTTTTTTCCACATCAAAAAAGACCCAAGCTCAAACAAAAGAAAAATCTACAGCTCTTCAAAAACATGAAGAACTAATCAAGACAGTTTCTAAATACTATAGCAGGTCTGGCTGTTGAGGAGGAAAATGTAATAAACTTTGGGGCAGTTTAACATTTTTTCAATGCACCGTGCAGGTTGTTGTTTTTTTTAACAAAATGGTGGAGAAATGTTGCTGGTCACTGAACACACCATAATGTATTGGAAATGCAATGCCAATGGAATGCAATTTTAAAGAGGAAAGTCATTTTTCTTGGATTTGAATTATTTTGGGCAACGTTGCATAAAAACTGTTAAATGTAAACTAAAGGCCCTAAACAGCATACTATTGATTTACTGCAAGAATAGAGTTTGTTCTTGAGTCCTATACATACCTGAAATAAAAAAAAATGGTGAAAACATTGACAGAAGAAGCTAAATCAGCAGATCTTAAAGTGGGTGACAGCAAGATGAGCCCAGGGCTTCGCTTTCCCTGCCATTAGCAAAACCATGCACTTTCAGTCATGGACTAATGATATGCTGCAGGTTGTATCTCTGCATGTGCTTTCAACAGATTGAGCCAAGCAGAAAAAAAAAACTAAACAAAACAAAAAAATAACTGAAGTGTTTTCTGTGCTCACCAAAGTCTGCATCTGCACCATTCTGCAAAGGTTTCACCTCTATCAGTGAAAGGCTGCATATAGCAGCACCGTCACCGTGTCATTCCGGTGTAAAGAAAGAGAAGAAGGGCATTTCAAAGACATCAATCTACTTCCAACGCCCAAGTGGTGGGGAGGGATTGTGTTTGAGCTCTGAATCTCCCTGAGGGAAGCAAACAATCATCCCCACCATGCTCTCATTCCCACGTACTACACATGGCATCATGCAAATGAAACGAGATTACATAAATGTTCCTAAATTAGAAAAAGGATGTCCCTTGAATTTTTTTATTTTTTTTTACAACGCACAGCTCGACACTGTTCAGTTATAAGCTCCAGGACAAAGTATGGGTGGCTGTTTTCACTTTGTGCCTGTCTGAGGGAGCAGCTAATTGAATTTAATGCATTCGTTTAAACTCTAATGGAAATAATGATGCAAGTGCAGGACAAACAAATACTGTGTGGAAAATTGTTCGCCTTATGATTACATGTTCATGCAAATGAGACCCTGGAAATGTGAAAAAGGAGAATGCATTAATGCATAAAAATATTTGTAACCTAAGGAAAAAAAGATTAAGAAAGAAATTGTTTTTTTTAAATCAAGTTGATCCTCTCTGAGGTTGAACCTCACTTTACTTATATTATCTACTCCCCCCCCCCACACACACACACACACACACACACACACACTACTCTAATAGATTGACAAAAGTAAATGTTTTGCGTTTGAAGATGACTTAATTGAAATTACCATTAAGTTACATGATTCATTTCGTCAAATCTTCTCTTAAAATGACTGACAAAGTATACATTTAAATGTAGGCCAAAATATATAATAAACATAAAAATCAGCAACATGTACTTGAACAGTCTCTGGAAAACAATTTTTTTTAAAGGAATATAAATTACAAACTAAATAAAAATGTCATATATAAACTACACAAATTAATAACAGACCACCTAACAAGAAATGCAATAACAGAACAAAATATTAAAGGGTCCTAGTCACATATTTTGAGCATAAAAAGAAAACACTAAGAACAATATACATCTTCAAATCAACCAATCAGGAACTGGATGTGGCTGTGACGTGGTGTGAAGGATGGTGGTGGAGACAAAGCAGTTTTCATTCAACATGGAAGACAAGCTGGCGGTCAACAATCGGGCTGAGTTGTATGACTCAACCAATTATTACTGCAGAGACAAGTCCAGAACCGACCAAGCCTGGAGAAAAGTGAGTGAGAAGACTGGAGTGGCAGTTAATCCCGGGCTCACATTGAATGCGGTGCAGTTATGGTTGCGGCTCTGCGAGGAACCCGCACTTACTTAGCTAGCTTGACTAGTTTAAACAAAACGGCGACACATAAACACGAGGAAACAGAGGGGCTTTTTTTAAAGGATGTAATAGAATATTTAAACACACAGATAACAAGTTTTTCCCTAAAAAAATGACAACCATGGCTGTTTAATAATTTATGGAGGATAGCAACAAAAAGAACCACATCAACTTATGTTCTCGCCAGTGCCGTTTGCGCAACTGGAGCCGCAGCTGGCCTAGGAGCAGTGTAAGTTGGAGTTTGCGGAAAACCAGAACTGGATCAGGACTTCAACCCTCATTCCATTCAATGTGAACAAGGGGTAAGTGAAAGCGCCTCTAGATAATTCCATTGTACCAATGTATTTCTGGCCTGTTTCCTGCTCTGCAACTGCCTGCTGTGTGAACGGCCGACATTAATCACAGGCGAGTGACAGAAAGCAAAAGTGGCAACACTGTAGCTCCATTGTGAACGCACCTTTAGGCTCACTAAAAGTTCTCCTCACTACTAATATTTTTTCACCTTAGGAGCTCTCTTAAGGCCTAGGGTGCTTTGTGAATAACTTTTTATAGAAAACCTTTAGAATGTGAGAAATTCTAAGATTTTCCCTAAAATGGCATCACACACTACTTTTTTAGTTTTTGGATTCTTTGTGAAAATGGCTCCAGGTGTTTTTGATCCAACCCTGTTTCTTCATATCCAGAGTGTTTCCATTAAAATTAACTGACTTCTCTCTTTTGTCTGCAAAATGCTACTATTGCAGATGCTGGAAGTTTTCTCCCTTCTTCATTTTGTACTGTTGCAGTTCTGGTTGTGCCATACCAGACATTTCCAATATCAATATAACCTATATCTGTGATACGCACATGCCTCACTCTCACAAATATCAACACACATTGGGCGGTTTGGTGTTGCATTTGTGCTAAGGCAAATTTATGCTAGGGTTTTTTGTGGCGTACATGCTAAGGTTGTTACAGCTCAATCTATTGCTCCTCATCTACAACCATGAGCTCCAGCTAGCTACAGAGAACCACATCACCACCACCTCAGGGAAGAATGAGAAGGACAGTTTGCAGTTTGCATCACATGAGTTGTTGGTGTTGGCCTGGTGTTCTTTGTGCCCATTGGTGAAGCAGTGGTAGATTGCTCCACCAATGGGCCCGGCATACCTACTACAACGTTTTCAGAGATAATGTGTCTGCTCATGTGGATGTACAATCTTTCTTTATCGTTTATGAATATTCACTGTGCTCCCCTAACCTTGGTACAATTGTGGCCCTGGAAATCCACTTTCTTTTGTTTTCTGATGAAAATGTTATTCCCAGCACACTAGTCATTGTAATGTCAAGGGTCTTGATTTGGTATTATTGTCATTTTATTTTTTTTATCAAAGCAGATAAAACTGTAAAAATAGCATTCTATACTTACTATAGAATACCAAAAGTTTCACAACAACAATTGGCTATTGTATGTGAATGTAGCTGACAAAAAAATAGGTTAAAGGTATAATTCACAGTCTCACCAACAAGTACCACAACATCTGATTTGGTGTGTTCTGAAATGTTATCAGCGGGCATTAAGTTTTTCCTATGCCAACTTCGGCAATGAGCTTGTTGATAATTTACATTGAATATATGGGAATTCTGGTGTGATGTATTTTTTACATACAAGGAACCAGCAACAGATATGTCACTTTATATAAGGTTTATTTTTATCTATTTCACAGAGGAATACTCAAATAGCTACTCTTTGTGACATTAAATTAGGCAGCAAGGGATGGGTGTGGGCGTGGGGGGAAAACACTGGGGAGTGGGTTTTATCATATATGAAATTCATGTGAAGTTTGCACGATACTGAGTAACAGAAAAAGAATTTGCTGCCTTTCTAGCTGCAGGTAAAATATACCAAATGCAAAACTTCCCTGGTTCAAGGTTTCAAACAAGCAAACATGAAAGTATGAATTAATGTACAAAAACTGTGAAATTTCCTAAACCAGCTGCAAATATTAAAAGAAAAGATTTAGAATAAAAACCTGAAAGCTTTGGAAATAGCTTGTGATACAGGTACATCCAGTATAAAGTGTTTTTCCTGTGAAACATCATGTTAAAAGGAGAAAGAGAAAGCTTTGGTTAATGTGGCATTCAGGAGCCTTGAAAACTGACTCATATTCACCAGAGTCACAGGAAACCCTCAAATAAAGCACATCAAAATCTCTGAGGAGAACAAAGGTAATTATATATGCTTCCATGGGCTGTGAGCTCGAGTCTTTGAACAATATCATTGTTCACAAATTCACAAATTCATAATGCAAATCATGGAAAAGTGTCAAATGGAAAGGGTATAAGACCTACTTTGTATCTAATGAATCTGAGCATTAAATGTAAAGTATATTTTTAAAGTCCCAAAAGTTTATTTCCAAGGCAAAGTCAATAAAAAAAATGTCTGAGACTGAAAATGTTTTACCCGAAGATCACACAAAAAGCCTATAGTGTGCATAAAATGAAGAAACAGTGGTGCGCAGGCAAATGTATCCTAGCTCAAAAAACTAAATTGTGTATTCTGCTGCTAACTTAGCAGCTTTTTCTCTCGGTGTGGCAACTTTTTTGACACTTTTGAATTGGTTGGATATCAAAAAAGAGCCAAGAAACAAATCCAGTGGCTGTTTCAGTAGGTGTCAGCTACTTTCTTTTACCGGTGTCCACAGTTCTACAGCTTGCAAAATGCTTCTGGTAAATAAAACTTGACTGAAATATGTACAAGCTGCTGGTGTGAAAATCAAATAAAGGGAACCACGGAGGGTGGGGATCTTAAGCACGCTTCACAAATTTGTCTCGTAAACCTTTAACATTTCTGCTTGCAAAGACCAAATGTCAAAAGTATATAACAGGTAGAATTTTTCAAACTCACGCTTCTCCAGCAACAGTACCAGAGATGAACTTTTTTTCTTTTGAGTAAAGATGAAACTTAAAGCATGTGCCCTGAGGAATTCTTGAACCAGGTGATGTACAGACGACTGCATGGTGCAGCAAAAAGATCTTTGGTTTGAATCTTGGCCTGGGGTCCTGTACATTAGTGGGCTCTCTCTGGAGGCTCTAAGTTTCTCTCAGAGTCTAAAACCATTACTGTGGGGTTAATTGGTTTCTATAATTATAATAATACATTATAAAGTTGTTTTAACAATGTTCCCGTGACCACATTCCTAATCAAATTAAAACATCAACCATCCTTGAGTTGCAAAACAAAGCTGTTTCTACTTAACATATGTGCAACAACTTGTTTAACAGTAAGTTTATCCTATTAAAATTCAATTAT
Organism: Fundulus heteroclitus; assembly: GCF_011125445.2. Classification (NCBI taxonomy): domain Eukaryota; kingdom Metazoa; phylum Chordata; class Actinopteri; order Cyprinodontiformes; family Fundulidae; genus Fundulus; species Fundulus heteroclitus. The sequence goes on along the minus strand of NC_046368.1, from coordinate 9,007,282 downwards.
AATAACATTTTTTGTTTGACATAATTTTCTGCTACTGTTCTGCTGTGTTTTGTAACAATAACTGCCTTCACCAGTAAACCTTAATAATAAAATGGAAAATGTATTGCTGAAAGTAGAGAAAGGTGAAAAATTCTGAGATTTTAAGCAAGACACTTCACTGACTAGTTTGCCAAAAAAGCCGGCAAGATCAGGGTTAAGTCAATAAATAACATTTATCCTTGATAAATTCATGGTGAAAAGCCATTTTGTTATATTTGACACTGAGGTTGAAAATGTAAGCCCACAGTTTTTTGGCATCAAAAATTTAAAACTGCTTTTACAAAAATTGAAAGGAAATCTCAACACCTTAGTGTAGAGTGTAGAGGAGGACAAAAAGCAGAATGAAGATTAAATACAAAGACAAACTTTACGTCACTCATCAAACTCCGATTCCGCTCAAGTGATGTCCTCAAGTTGAAAAACACAAAGAGCATATGACATTTGGGGTTGTTGTGTTAGAAAAGTGTTTTATCTGAGTACCTATCAAAATATGTTAAAGGAGCAGTATGCAAAATTTCACCACTAGGTGGCTTTTGAGCACTGTCTGTGAACCAAAGCAAAATGTGTGGCAAGTCTACCTCTCTACCTCCAAAATCTAAGCACCAGACCAGTTATCTGATTCAATTTTAAGAAAAATTGTCAAAAAAAGAATGTTCTGAATTTAAGCAAGGATCATCTTGGGCACCTCCCAAGCCCACCGGGCTGCATTAATCAACGCGACCTGTGTTAGCTGAGTTACCGGATACTCACCTCACAGAACAGTAACGCCCGGCTCATTCCTGGTCAAACTCCAACAATTAACCCACATACCCCAATTGTAGCATTACATTGAATCAAATAAACATACAAACATAAGTTACAAGACTGTAAAACAAACATTTGACTTCATGTTGTCACCTCTTCGAGGAGAAAAGCTAACTCCGAGTCAAACTGGAGCTGCTTCTGCTCTCAAAATGCCCTCCACCTTGAAAATGCGAGGCCAGTGTCAATCCTCATTTTGTCTCTTTCCAAAGTTGTTGTTTTTTGGGTAATAATGGGTCCTGAATGTCTTCAGTGGCATTTTATGGACGGGTAGGGGCTAAGACCCGAGAAGCAGCCGTTCACATGTATGTACATGCACGCGTGGCCTGCCCAGCTTTGTGAACAAGAGACCAGAGAACACAATGAGATTGTGTGTGATGAAGTTTGGCTTAATGCTCATTAAATGTTTTGATGTGAGCCACCATTTTTTTCTTAATTAAAAAAAACAGCAAGTTTGTAGGTAAATTGTGAAGCCATAAAAATAATATATGTATCTATTAGAAAGTGTTGATCAGGATTAGCCAGATTTTTTAAAACGTGTCTTAACATGTGTATAATATTACATCCCATTTTTATATGAATCTTGATAACCTTAAAACGAAGCCCTAGAAATCAGTTAATAAAAGAAAAGCATTTTTTATTGCAAAACAATCAGTCAAAAGTGCATCATACATCATAATTGTCAAGGGTAACATTATTTATGTACTGAACAAGGCAGAAGCTTTACAGGTGAGTAAAACCATACCATGTTGTATCAGTCCCGAGAGAGGGCCACACTTGATCAGAAAACCTTATCAGAAATGTCTGAGGATGATGTGATCCTCCGCTGTGCTCAGAAATCCCTTTATCACCTGCCTCTCGACAGATCGGTCAGCGCTGCTGGAACCTGCAAGAAGTCAGGAAGGAAAGTTTCCCTGCTGTCAGCAACAAACGTGATAAATCTCTATCTCACATGGTAACCTTTAGTTTGTGGATCCCGCACAAACACTAAATCGGTTTATTACACACAGCATGCAAATCTCGTAAACACAATAATCTGATGTAAAAGTCAGCCAGGCATAGAGACACAGATAGAAAATTCGGATCGTTTGGCATTGTGTTTTTTTTCTCCATCTAAAAAACTCTTCCTTGGCTCCAGAGGGGCATGTCACATGCTCATTAGCCGGTGACTAACTTTCCTGCCTGCTGTGTGGTGCTGCGAGGATAACACACTTCTATACAACAAACGGTTTGGCTCAGACAGATTAAATACAAAAAAAGAATGAACGAAAATCAGTGGCAAACGTCTCTAACAAAATCCTACAATCAATTCCAGTTGTAGTGGTGATAGATGGCAAAACTGTTTTTGAAATCTTTTGGAGCATCAGGCAAAATAGAAATAAAAAAAATTATCTTATTAGGTGATCATTACCAGTTTTTTAAATCTCCCAACAGTTATTCATTGAGTTTATTTTTACTTTTTGCGGCACTAGTCGCTTTTAATCAAAGTAGGCTGACAGAGAGAAGAAGACATCTAGCAAAGGTCCATGGACTAGTGTCGAACCTGGGACAGCTACGTCAAAGCCTAAGGTTTATGGGTTGTGCGTGCTACCCCCCTGCCACCAGCATGACCCGGAGTTCTTACCTATACTTTTGCTATTTTTTCACTACTTTTCTTTCTAGTGCTTGTAACTGGCCATAACAGGTCATTGTGCAGGATGCTTAAAAACTGGAAGAGAAGACATGTCACAAGCAAAAGAAGTGACGAGCCTAAAGCCTAGAGTGGGGTCAGGACAAGGGAAAGTGACAGCTAGTTCAGTGACACTGGTAGTTGTGCAACAGATAGGTCTTTTGAGGTGGAAGATTTCTCACCTCCCTTGTCACCAATGGTTGAGAGATGCTCTTCTGGTGCCAATGCCTGAAGCCGGTGCTGCCAAGGCATGGGGAGGACAAGATGGGTTTTGTTTCTGACTGGTAAAGTGATATTAGGAGCAACATGTGCTAACATTCAAAGTAGTAGCAAACTTTGTGAAAGCTTACATTTACGTTGACATTTAAATTATCTTAAGTAAAGCATATGATGAAGGGTATAAAGAATAAAATGATTATCTTTCAACGCTATGATCAATGATGGCAATGCTCAAAATTCCGACTCCTGACTCGCTACGGGAGCGTGTCTGACTGAGATGCTTTTATACCCGAACTCAGGGCTATGATGATGAAAGCATGTAACAGTGATGAAAGAATGTACCATTTGAACCAATAGAAAAATTAAAATGCAATAGCCACCATAGAACCCTAAGACGGCAGCATTAAACAACTAAATCAGTTCACATGAAAATACAAAAACAAAAAACAAAAGTACAATAACATTACAGCAGTACCATATAACTTTAGCCACTAGGGGCCCTAGACCTGTACCTTCCATGTTTAGTGCCCATGAAGGCCACCGGCAACACTGCACGGCCGCAAATTTAAACAGTCCCCCGCTGTGTTTTGGAATCTGATAGCAGAGTACTTTGGACCAGTCGACTGAGAAGTCATGGGGTCACTTGTAAAGACACGGCCACATTCAACCCTCTAGATTAAAGGTATAGTGGACGATTTTTCTGGAAATATAGGTAAGAAATGCCAAAGTCACTTTTTGATTAACTACGCATGCACATGACTACCCTTCCTGCTCTTCCGCTCACGAGGGGGATCGTGTCAAAGAAGCTCCCAAATATACTCTTGTCATATTTCTTTCCTCTGAAGCCTTACACTTCTCATAAACTTATAAGACTGCTTGCCATTTTCAAAGTATACGGTGAGAGTAGTGGAGTTACAATGAACAGCTAACGATGACGCCAACTGGTTAGTAAACACTGAAAGTGTTCATGCGCTGTATATTGACCTAAAAAAAATCAGTTCATATATTTTGAATTAAGTTAATACTTGGGTCAAAACTTGCACAGTCCTGCTTTAAAGAAGCAACCTTTGAACCAGCTTATGTTTATTTGCTTTGAGGGCAGCAAGGACAACATTCTTTCTACCAGACATTTTCTGATGAATCACGTAATATTCGTCAGACACCACAGCTGAACTGGGCTCAACCAAGGACAACTTTTCTCTGCCAATGGCACAACAAGGACTGTTGACCATTCACATTCTTATGTGAAAATGTTTTCACATACAAGACGTAGCCATTTATGTAAAAGAAAACAGAGAGAAGTTTCTCAATTAAGGCTTGTGCCCGAGCTTGGAATGCCTGTTTAGTGTCATGCATGTTGACTGGGGGGGGGGGGGGGGGGGGGGGGGGGGGGGGGGGGGGGGGGGGGGGGGGGGGGGGAAGGAGGGATTCTCATTGGGAAGAAACAGTAGGGGCTTACAGTTGAAACTAAACTGTTCTACTCACCAATGGTTTGAATCTGTGAAGGATCAGGGATAATAATCAGGGTTAATCTGGAATTATATATATTTTTTGAAAGTTATGGACTTTTGAGCCAAAGGTCAAATTTAGAGATGTATTTTTTCCCATTTTCATATGAGCTGACTGACTTCCAGTTGCTAGAACTTAAAAAATAAGCTAAGGGCTCCTAGCTCCTGCTCCTTCATGGGGTCAACAGTAAGAACTCTATCGTGGGTGGGAAAGGAGCTTCAGACAAACAGGCAGTCAAAATTCAGTAAAGCCACACTCATTGCCTATTTTAAATGTAAAGGAACAGAAAATCCAGTCAAAGCTCTTTAAATCCCACACTAAACGTGGCCTAAGTCTATTTTAATTGTAAGAGACTGAAAATCTAGTTACATAAACTGAATGATTCGGTGAATGATTTTTTTGAACAAATCATTTTAACATACAGAATGTAGTGATTCAAAACACTCAAAAGAACTGTCCTTTCCATCACTAGTTAAGTCTGATTTAATGTCAGAAACTGAGAAACAAAGTTGTGTCTCTTTATATACAGGGCATTTAAACAATTGGCTTCAACAAAGTGATGTGTCTGTCGGTGAGGGGAGTTCTGTTATGGAACAGCTTTGCAGAAGAGATAAAAACTCCTAAAAGCCTTTCCCAATTTAAACTAAGATTCAAAAGATACGCAATGAAAAAATACTTGGAGGAAAGTGGCTGGTTTTACATTGAATTAATAATTGAATAATATTAATGTTAAACACAATGTTTAACATTAATATTGAAATTGCTAATATCTGTTTGATGTGGACTTTAAAGGGAGTGACTGCAAAGCTTGTTTTCCAGCGGACTCCCTTTAAGTTTGTTTATTTGCTGGGCTATATGTTCTGGGGGAGAGACGTAGGATCGGAGCATGTTTGAGCCAATTTTTGTTTTGTCTGTATTTGTTTGTCTTAGTGTTCATTGTCAGTGTGAATACTTGTAGTGTTGTATAGTGTTTTGCCTGAATGGTAAGTGGTGTATGTATGAGTTCAGAGTTGGAACCTTATGGGCATTGCATCTTTTTCCATCCCCTTTCCAAATCATGTATCTTTTCTCTTTGGATTTTAAATGTGAATACGGATTCTTTTACTTGCATGTTTGAAACAAATAAACAAACAACAACTGTAAGTGATGCTAAGTCACAAGGAATCTCATCTTAAGACACTTTACAAGTCAAGACAAAAACGTCTAATTCATTTCTAGATATGTAAAATCATACTGGTACAATTCAATGATATATTGTAAACAGAATCAAATTTCACTGCTTGCGGTGAAGCTCAGGGACACATTCATAACCTGGAAGATATTGATGGAAAACTATATTAATTTACCCAGGAAAATCAGTTTTGAGATAAAGTAAAATAAGGCCATGTCGAAAATGATTTATATCCTTTTCAATCATCAATAAAAAAAGTCTTGAATCATGAATATTTTGGGTCAGGATTTACCATAGAGGAAAAAACAGTAAATCAAGAGCTTCGCTTTGTGGTTCCGCTCTTTCTTCACCATGACAGACTGGACCAGTGCCTGTATTTCTACACATCAGGCATCACGCCTAACTATTTCTTGCTGGCTTCATTCAAAAATCCCTTCTGAACAACACATCAAGATACCTGAACTTCTCTGCTTGAGGCCGACACTGATCCTTCACCCGGATGGAGTAATCCACCTTTTTCAAGTCTCAGAGTTGGAGGACTTGACTCTCATCCCTTACTGCACCCATCAAAAAACAAATAATATGAAATAAAATGAATGAACAAATTCATCATCAAGAGCTGGCATTTTTCTTTATTTCATCAATCACCCAAATAAGAACATTTGGGTCCTGCCACCTTCAACTTAAGGCCACTTTGCAGCGTTTCATGGGAAATGCAAAGGCAAATCCACCTGCTGTTATCTGCTGCTGAAAGCACTGGACTGCAAAGTGCTTGGTCTGCATTTTTCTTGATTTAGGCACGGCTTATCTTTGGCTTATAGAGATGTCAGCAGAACCCTCTTTTAATAGCACAAGACTCATAATTCATTACCAAATGTGAGCATCGTTGCAGAGGAGAACTGGAAGAGCTGGTGGTAAATTGGACGGTGCATTCCTATACTCAACTAATTACTCTGTAAATTCAAACCCATTAGTTCTTAGGGGGAGAAAAAAAATATCAAAACACTGCTGCACTCCTTAACTCCATGTACCCAACGGATGTCATTTCTTTTAAAACTCATAATTCACATCTTTTTATTTTATCCCAACAGGAAGAGACAGTTTGTCTTCTTGTATCAAAGTTTTGCCTTTTAAAAGAAAAGAAAAATGCGAAAATAATCTGCTGTGACTGGCTGAGTCTAGGCTCAAAACAATTTAAATGCGAATGCAGTGATGTGTGCTTGCTTCCACGCAGATCTCAGCTTTCAAGAGAAGTTTCCTGCTGCCTGCTTTGTTTCTCTAATGATGGTGCCAGGGATACAACGCTAAAACATCCAGTTACCTGTCTGTGATAACTGTGGTGATTAAAACCCTTTTGATCCTGAGCTGCTGCCCTGTCTAGCTAAAGGATGAAGTAGGTGAAGACAGAAATCCCTCAGAATTGGTCATTTAGCAGCAGACCACTGAAGATAAGCTGATCTAAGTGCTGTGCTCCTGTCTTCAGTCTCAAAAGCCAAAATGTATTGATGCCACCAAAACAATTATAGCCATAGCTGTTCATCACACAACAAATTGCTGGCTAAAAAGATCACTTGTTTATACTAAATTATTGCTTTGAATAGATTAAACATCATTATTTCACATAGCAGCAGATCTCAACTGAAGTCCCTTCAACAGATATTTTAAATTTAGAATACTTAAGTATTCAATGATTATGTGTTATTGTCGCCAATATTAGAGAAATTGAGAGATTAAGCACATATTTTGATCCACTGTGTCATGAAATCATAAATCTGTATAGTCACTGTCAATGAGACTCCTCCTGTTTAGCGCATGCTGTGGGAAATAGTCTAGTTCAGGGGTCTGCAACCTGTGGCTCCAGAGTCGCATGTGGCTCTTTACACCTTCAGCTTTGGCTCTTAAAAACTTAGAACAAAAATGCGGGGGGAAATTGGTCAATGTTTCTAAATGCAAAGGTAATTTAAAATTGCTAGCTCAAAGGAGAAAAAAGAAATATATAATAATAATAAAAATAAAAAAGTAAAAAAAAAAAAACAATTCTAATAATATTAATAATGATATTAATAATGATGATGATAAAAGAGAAAAGAAAAGACAAAAAAGAAAAAAAAAGTCCCACCTCCAGCATAGGGGGGGTCTATGTCACGCAGCTCTGCCCCAGAATAGTGCACCTTGGCTGGGCTTGTGACGCTGGACAGCTCCCTTCCAGCCCTGGAAGTCCAGCATGGGGTGGATACGAAATCAACTGGAGTAGCTCATCCCAGCCATACCATGGGTACAATTCTTGTTTTTTTTTTCTAAGTTCTCCAGCATGGGCAGGATGCATTTCGTTCCGCAATATATGCATAAAATTTCCAGAAAGAAAGAAACTACTGTCGTATAGAATATTTTACTGTAGATAAATGAAGTATCTTTTTGTCAATAGGTTGCAAACGACTTGCATTTTCATCATTTTGATTCCATTTGCTATAAAATCTAATGTCCAATTGAAGAAAACGTAGTAAACCTAAACATAAAAATACTGTTGGTTAAATAATAAAAGCTGTTGATCTTTAATTGAAAACATGTAAACAAATTTCCTATAGTATACTATAAAAACAAGCTCTTGTTTCAAAGAGATGTGTAACTTTTGTGGCTCTATACAAAATTTGTTTAGCTGGACCGAGGGCAAAAATGGCTCTGCGTGTTGTAAAGGTTGCTGACCCCTGGTCTAGTTAATAGAAAGTGTTAATAACTGCATAAAGATCTATTTATAAAGACCTCATAACATTTGTGCTGAAATATGATATGTCGTCTGACAGTTGAAATATCTGTGCTCATGGAAAATTGCTGATTATTTTTCAAATGGCTCAAATATTGGCATGCAAACAATTTAAGAGGATTGCTGAAACTACTAAATCTGGGTTAAGAATTGTCCAACACATTGTAAAAGACCAGGAGGACATTGGGTGAACAGTCATCTTTACTTAGAACAGCAGCGCTGAACTCCAGTACTGGAGCGCTACTATCCTGCTGGTTTTAGATGCATCCCTTCTCCAACACACCTGAATAGAAGGAATATTCTGTTACCAACTTGTTGCAACACTGAACGACTGCTGATGAGGAAATTGAGCCTTTTGGTTTGAAATGAAAAACTCAAGCAGAACTTTGGCTATGTTCAATATTTAAAGTAAGTGCATTACCAAACACACTATACAGGGAACTCAATGGCTCTGTAATTTATGAAAATCACTTATCGGTGAGGCTAATCATGAAATAAAGGTTTAGAGTTGCTAGGGAGAATACAGATTGGACTATGGAGGCAACAGATGTAGGTTATGTGGTCTGATGAGTCCAGATATACACTAGTCCAAAAGTCCAAAGTAATGAATGTATCAAGGTAAGAGAAGTCCAAAGTGGGATGCACCCACCATGCCTGGTCCATGGTGGGTGCATCAAAGACCATAATTCTTACACAGATTGGCACAACAGAGTCTGGACGTTAACCAGACTGAGATCCTGGACTCTGTTAACCACACAGAGTTTTCAGGATGTGTGCAGCAGTCCAACTGTTCCATCATCTCTACAAGATATTTGTGCAAATTAATGCAACTCTGAGAAAAAATGTTTTGCAACATCGCAGATTCCTATTGAAATAATGCCACAGCAGATGTGCGCTGTGGTTATTGTGTGACTTTGTTTAGACAGGCAGTGCCTATATAAAGTTGTTTCCTTAAATGCTATATAGACATTGTATTTTTTTTAATTGAGGAAGCTTTCTGGGTGGGAAGTGAAACGCCTTCAAACTTCGGAAAAAAGTCCAGTTTTGTTTTTTTTTTTACTTTTTTTTGGAATATATAGACAGACAGACACAACTTCAAAAACTGATTAAAAGCCTTTTTTATCAAATGTCACCAAAGGCTCAGCTATTACATAATGATTTTATTTTTAGAAAATCTAACAAAATCTAACTCCCCATTCTTTTAGTTGCCACTAATAGAAACATTGACAAAACAAATTATTCTCAGAAAATGAAACCATATTTAATCACTTTTCTATAAAGTAAAAAAAAAATCAAAAATCCTAATATGAGTGTTTGTGTTAATATAAACTCACTGAAAATGTACTAGGCTATGACTGTGTGGTTTGTGTACTGTTACCCTGTTTGTAAATCTGATAATCAGTGCTACACAGAACGCTAGAGAAAGCCACAGAGGAAACTAAACCTTAAGGCTGTTCGGGTATTTCTGAATCACACACCTTGTAGTTTTTTTAATTAAAGCCACTTGCTGTTTCGTATTTATTTTTTTTAACTAATATGCAGAACCTTTCTAACATAAAGCAAGAAGTCTGACTGATTACATGAGGAAGTCAGGATACCTGCAGCATAAAAAGAGCACCTTTGTGAGATGAACAGGTACCCAGCTAGATGAGGGGCCTCTTTCTGCACAGGACTTTATCCCCAAGACAAACTCTGAAGTTGCTGTTTCTATATAGATTCTGCATCATGCATGGTGTTGAATTTAATTACAGTCTGTGGGTATAAATAACACCTTTGTTTGCTGCAGTATTATCAGTGACACCACCTTGTATGGTCAGTCAGGCTGCATGCTAAGCGTGCGGAGCGGCTGCAGAGAGAAGAAAAAGAAGGACAGAAATAAAGCTGGTGGGGGCTGGGAACAGAGAAGTAAACAGTTATCTCACTGATGAGAGCTGAGATGCCTCGTCTGGCGTAAATTACCTCCTGCAGCAAAGGGGAAGCCGCCTGTGCAGACGGGAGTTGTGATGTGAGTGATAAATGAGAAGAAGCAAATGCAACTTAGACAACTGAGGTTGGAGGTTAAAACAGCAGAGACTGCTGAAGTCTACAGGGTGGCAGGCAAAGCACAGAGGTCCGATTGTATCCTGTGTGTGCGTCCTACAGTAAGAGCCAGTTGTAATACAATAAATATGTACTTATCCTGGCAAAGCTTCAGCTTCACCTCCAGCAGTGAAATATACTACAGATATCATGACAATAGATTATTTAATTTTTTTATCTTGTTTACAGTCGCTCTGTCTCATTAATAGAGAGGCTGTTTGAAATTAACACCAGTGGGTAGATTTACATCAAAGTGACCTTGATGATATGCTTATCAGAGAAATAATGCTGTATTTATTTAGTACGCAGTCTATGTGAAATAAGCGTGACAGCCGACGTTGCTCTTGATGCACACGGGCTATAACATATTGCTACTGTCATCCAATAGTGTAAAAATGACAAACAAGGTCAATGCACGTTACGTTTAAAAAGAAAAGGGGTCATCAAATATTCATCCTTGTAGGGTGGAATAAGGCTACTTTGAGCTTTAATAAAGACTCAAGTTTGAAATTATTGTGGATTTTTTCTGCTCCACATATGATTATCATCAAACATACAAGGTTAAAAAAGTTATTTACATTTAAATGAAGATTTCTAAGAGATGATAAAGATTCTAGAAGGTCTTTTAACCCGAGAAAACCAATGCCTATTAACTTCTGGTTAGTGTTCATGAATAAATGCTCATGATTTATTTATTTGTTTGGTCAGGATTTCTTTTTGAAAGCATAAATGATTTCATCCAATTTTTAGAGCAATGAGAAAGTCCAAGGTACTCACTGAATACCTAAGAAGAATAAATAAACCTGAAGCATTTTAGAGGCATTTCTATATGACTGCAGATTTCACAAATATCAATTCAAACAACTGTTACTATCAGACGAAGGTAAACTGGTGAAGATCCTCAGGAGCAGCCTAGAAACCGACACGGCTCAACCTTGACCTGAACTGGAAACTGCTAGAAAACCTGTGTCACTGTCCAGAGAGAAGCCCGTTTTACATTCTCATGAGTTGTGAGGTAGCTGACGAAAGAGAAGCTGCAAAATCAACATCGAATCCCATCTGGAAAACATTTTATGGTCATATGAGACAAAGGTTGATCTGTTAAGCTACAAAAAGAAAGCTTTCACTCCTAAGAACCCTGTACCACCTGTCGAACATTGTGCTGGCAGCATTACATTGGCTTTCTGTTCTGTCTCTCGGGGGAGAAGGTTGCATTTTCCTCCTCCTGCTGCCCCCGCTGTCCCTGCTTCTACTGTGTCTTGCCTTTCTGTGCTCTCTCTTCATATCATCCGAACTCTGGAAACACTGGATCTGGTCAGCTGGTCTCTCAATGCTACTGATCAATTCTTTTTGACAGGAAGGCAGGGAAAAGGGGACCCGTCCTGTCCTGACGGGACACACTTCGTGGGATACACCCTAGATTCCTGGTAGAGGTGAAAAATGGTGTGTTTTTCGATTTTGTCAAAGGACGTTGAAGACGTATACATGTATGGATTCATGATACTTGGATTTCTTCTATTTGGATTCGGAGGATGTCTGGTGTACCAGCAACTCAGAGGATGTCGGTAGCACACATGGCCATGATCAGGCTGCCGGCCACATATGATGCGATCACTAAGGCTGTGAACGAGCAGAACCGTAAGTTGGATGAGCAGAGCCACAAGCTGGATGCGAAACGCGGACAAAAAGCCCAACAAATTTGGAATATTGGATTAGAGATGTGGAGCCAGTGACAAAGGACTTTAAAGCTGATGAAAAAGTTGGTGCAGCTTGTTCTCCAAACAAATAGTGTATTTGGATTAGGTTTTCCCCACTTATCTAAAACTCCCCTGGATGTTATGGCGAGAGGGCCCAGAACTGCTTCCCCCGCTCCCTCCTCCCATGCGGACATCTGTGGATGCATTCAGAACAGTGGCGGCGGTTGATAAACTTTCCATCATATCAAGGACAATGGCCCTCTGGACAGCGCTCATGGGCAAACTGATCCAACGTTCACTACACACACACACACACAACTGACGCACATAATCTACATGAGTCAGTCAAATTGTTCCCCTGAAATGTTTGTGATGTATGTGATGGACGGTTGTACTGGAACTGTAATTTCCCTCTGGGATTATTAAAGCATTTCTGATTCTGATTATGCTATGAAGCTGTTTTGCTGCCAGTGGTACTGATGGGTTTCACAAAGTGGATAGATAAATGAAGTGTTTCGTTTAATTACTAGACTTCAAATCAACACGTTGATGTTAGAAATTTGGTGTTCCGAGAGGACAATGATCCCAGACAGACTTTGCTTATCATTTTTGGAATGGACTTCCCAAAGCCTCCTCCTCCCCTTATTCCCCTTGGCAGGGGTACATATATCTATTCAAGCTTATATGCATAATTTTAACCCTATGGGCTTGAACTAAAAAAAAAAAACCTGACTTGCACTTTTTTGTTAATGAAAAAGATTAGATTTGAAATAAATACATTTTTCTCTTTATAGTCCCACAGAGGCAAAATGTGTGTCTGTATTTGCCTATCCCTTAGGGAGCAATGTGCTGACACAGCAATCTGTGGTGAAGGGTCTTGCTCAGGGACCCAGAGTGCCAGACTAAGTTTCAATGTGGTTGTGAAAGGTGAACCAAAGATAAATGTTCACTGATGTGGACAAAAACAAATCTTTCCATCTATCTATACATCCATCCATCCATCCATCCATCCATCCATCTATCTATCTACACTGTCGACCTTTACAGCCTCTCAGAGATGCAAACGCCCAGCTCTCTAATCACTAGGCCACCACTCCCTCTCCCCAGTTGCTTTATCTTCACACCTTGGAAAAATAACAGTTCAAATATCAGTTATTTATGCTGCTCCCTTATTAAGGATTCGCTACAGCAACCAATGACAACTTGCAAACAGGCACAGGAAATTTTGCTCTGGATGCTCTTTCTGACAACCAGGATCAGAACCTGGGTCCCTGGTTTCAAAAGCGGGACTTTAAAAATAGCAAACATCTATAAATGTAATACAACATTCATGTCCATAATGAGGTTATAGAATACAGATTTGGTAATCTCTACAAAAAGCAGGAACCTATCAATGAAAACCAACGACTTGCTCAGTGAGAATTCCTTGTTCCTGTGAAACATTTGCAATCCATATTTACCATAACCCTTTGGAAAAACAGCACTTGAATGACAGTGATGGATTTGTTATGCTAATCTGCCCTGATACTTCATATATTTAAGTAATGATGTGATAATCTGACCCAATCTGTATAATCTGGTCGAATTTGACTTTGGAAAGTGCCAAATCTTTTGATGAATAATCCTCGGTGTTAAAAACAGCGGTAGACCTTCAGAAATCCACATAAGTTCCTGTTTCATTGGGTAGTGATTCTATGTTAGATAGGCTTTTTATAGCATTATGGCATCTCACTTTATGCTTCTAATTAATTTAAGAAAAACTAGAGTAGACCTCTACTCAGTCAGTACTGTGCTAATGTGCAAAAAGCCTAATTTTGGTAGGACTGTGGTCTATGTGGACTACATTTTTCTTAATTGTTAATGAGGCAGCATTAAATTATAAGCAGATGAAGTGCTATTGTAACATTTAAGAATATGTCAGAGCTGCCCATGAATACCTCGCTGCTTCTGTGATACCTTGCTGCTTAATTTGCTGAAGAACATACTAACGTTGCAGAAAATAGAAGTGAGAAAATTCAATATGTTTCTGATGCAATCAGTGGGTAATGTTAGACAAATTTTAACGTTGCCATATTTGTAACTATACCCATTTGTCGCAACCATTGACTGTCATCCCTGTTTCAGACAGAATTGTGGATGTACAACGTAAAGAACTTGGAGCTGAGGCAATCACCACTTGGAGATCCTGTGTTGATTGTGAACTTGAAGGACACTTTTCCTCCCATCCTCCGTCTGTGGTCTGTCCGTAAGGAAATCCAGAACTCAGGTGACAGTAGCCATGTTTCCACCCAATTGTCATGCGAACTTGGAGCAAACTTTTAAGATGTCGCAAAAACAAATGCGTATTAGGCACGTTTTCATCTACTGGTTTAGAACAAATTAATCAGGCTACGCAAAGCATCCACCAGAAGATGACTTTACACATGGCGGCAATAAACAGGAATCAGAGTTTGCATAGTAGCACGGACCACATGTAAAAAAAAAAAAAAAAAAAGATTTTCAGGAATGTGTTGCTATCTGATGAGCTTTAATTGCTCTGTTATGTCAACCGGTATTGTCGACTTTACATGGTGTCTGGAGACGTAGAGAAAGAAATACTCACTTTATCAGAACTTATCCGGCAAATCTGTTTCCATCTCCCGTTTTACACACTGTTTTTTGCAAAATCCAAAAATCACCCCAAGCAAACGTGAAAGCTTTTTTGCAAAATGTACAAAGTTATTTTGTATTTTTCCATTTCCATCAACTGTTTCTAATGTGATACTTAAAAATGTGCATTAAAAAAAATGTTGGAACGTGACTGTAGGTGGCTCCACGTCAATTAGGTTCCATAGACAAATGCTATTAAAGCTAAACTAGAGTCAAGAGAAAGCATCTTGAAATATACTCTGCTGCAGTGCAGCTACTGTTTCGACCAATTTTGACAATGTGTTGACAGTTTCAGGAACTACAGCCCCTATATGCTTGAATACTAACATTTCCGTACACTTTATGGCTACTGCTCTGAGGTCATTTGGGAGTTATTGTCTATGGTGTCTCAGGAATGGAAATAATAGACGTCTTGAATATACTTGCTACCACTGCCTGTGTTAAAGAGGTGTTGATGATGTCTGTATGAATACTGCCAGCATTGATGCACAAGCTTTTAGAACTCTAGGCAAAACAGTATAAGTACCCACTGCTTTTTGGGCATTCACCTGAGCTCAGAGCTCATACTCGTATGCGTATGAGCTGTATAGCTGAGTCCTGAATGTTACGGGGAAGTTCTCGGGGTCTAATGAACCAGACACTGGAGACCCAATAATTCAGCCAGACATGGAGTTGGGCTTAAAAGGTTTATTGAAGTGTTTGATAGTGGTAATTGACAGGACAGACAGATGAGACTTGGACCAGCTGGTGATGGCTGATGGCTTGAGGTGGAAACAGGCTGACCAGGTGATGACAGCAGGAACAGTCAGGTGACCAGATTATGTTGGCAGAGACAAACTAACCAGATGATGATGACAAAAACAGCCAGGTTACCAGATGATGTTGGCAGAGACGGACTGACCAAGTGACAACGGTAGAGACAGGATGACCTGAACAGAAGCCGAAGAGTTTCCAGATAGAGCGGAGCAATCACTGGACCCAAACAGGAACATGATGAAGTGAGCAGTGTACACAACCACTAGAATGCTGGTCTAGTGGAGGCAGGGCTAGTACAGGAACACTGGATAGGCAGGTTGTGCAGAGCAGGTATAGGGAAACACGCAGGCTGAGTTGAGACGTGCTGGTGCTGACTGGCTGTTAGTGGCAGGTATATATACTTGATGATAATCAGTCAGTGCCAGGTGAAGCTTTTAATGGTGACTGAGAGGAGCGCAGAGCATGGATTGGGGAATAATGATTCCATCAATCGCAAACACAAACAAAAGGACCAGAATATGACACTGGGTGTATCTGTGTTAAGTCTGTCAAGTCTGGCATAAGAAATATTGAGACTGTCTGAAAGTGTGCTGTCTCTAACCTCAGTGTTGCTGATTAGTTTGTTACTGACTGACTGCCCTGTCACATACCATGTGTGTTGTTTTGCAGATATGTTCTCTCTATTTTCTGGCAATATGCCTTTTTTGCTGCTCTATTAGATTTTCCCAGCTGATAATGGGCGCACAAATACTTCTCATTATCCACATACTTAAAGGCCTCACATCTGTTGCTTGTTTTGCAGGTACATCTGCATTAAACCAGGGTTTTTGATTTGGGAAGACATAAAAAAAATATTGAGGGGACACATATGGATGTGAGGTAATCACTATCAGTCTCAGTGTGTTTATCTAAGCTATAGTCTCTTTTACTACATTTGTGTCAGTTAACTCCAAACAGCTTTTCAGGCTTTCCAGGGTGCTGTCAGTACATGTTTTTGTGGTTCTGATGGTGACTGGATTAGCCTTCAGTTGTTGGTGTATGTAGGCTTAAGCAGAATAGTCAGATGGTCTGATTAGCCCAAGTGGGGTTTAGCCTCAGCAGTGTAAACGCGTTCCTGATATTGGTATAATATACTATCAAACTGATAGTTTTGTCCCATATTCCCTATGATTGCCATGATTAGAGTCTCTCAGAACAGTAATAGAACCATCAGGATACATTTTTCATGTCTAGTTATTTCATGCAGCTCAGTTAGTGCAGCCTCCTTGTGAACAGCAGGAGGGATATATACTATACTCACGAAAATACACTGCAGTTATCTGGGCAAACAGAATCGTTTGCACTTTAACTTAAAAATTATTCAGCGTCCTTTGAGCAAAAGCGTTAAAAGCATTGAATTGGCAGTCGGTACACCAGGATTGTTTTACAAGTATAGCTGTTCCTCCTCCATGGGTTTTACCACTCCCTCAAAGTGGTGTATCCTTCCAGTGTAATGTGCTAGTCTAGTATATCCCCTCCAAGCCAAGTCTCAAAGAAGTACAGCATGTAGTCCCATGCGTACAACATTTTGGCCGGACGTGTGCAGATTATCCAACTTGTTTTCCAGACACTAAATGTTAGCAAACAATATGACAGAGTTAAGCTATCTTATACTAACCCGGTCGCAGAGCCTTTGTTCAACTCCTGCAGACCTTCGGCGCTGCCTCCTTTGTCTACCGTTTTCAGCTGGATCCCCTGCTGTCACCTGGCTAGGAGTGACAAGCAGCTCAAAGAAACAGTCCAATGAGCTTGATTAAGATTAAACAATGGCTCAACATTTGCAGCTGGATTAAGGTCGTCTGATCACATTTAATGTTTATTTGCATTGTTCCAATAACTATAACAATAAAACTGTAAATAAACAACATGAAATACAGAAGTCTTACTTGGTAAGCCTCACAAAGGGAGCGGCATATTGGGTGGAGGAGTGAAAGAAGAAACGGTACCGTAACCGTCACAGGAGTAACTGTCATCAAGCTGTAGGTAGACTCTACCATCATTCAGTTCTTTATGCTAACAAACTCAGCAGTTTCTCAGTGAAACCTGTTGTGTATTTTTACCAATAGGAGTTATATTTAGAACAGGTCCACCAGGTAATGTTTAGAGGCTAGTAAAAGTTAATGGCTGCACCGTTTTGTAACATGATCTAGATTGTTTTTACTACCAGGCACGTGATCAGCGATGCACCAGCACATCAAATTTGTGGCTGAAAGTAACAGGCTCTGAATGAAATGAAGATACTGCTCTGAAACGTGAAATACTAAGAGAAGGTTAGATTTACACACAAATTTCACACACAAATTACACACAGATTTACGCACTAGCCCAAAATATGTTTGATTTGGACCAGGATCAGAAGAGCCTAATTTATTTATCTTAAATAAATAAATAAAAAAATATATTAACTTAGTGTTTAAATATCTAGTAATTTTATATATACACTTAATGTTCATTTATTGCAGAACATCATGAATTTATGTTATCTCACTACCTTATAAATTAAATCACACAGCTGTGTTAACACTACTATATTAAAGTTGATTAGTCTGCAGCTAAGTTGCTGTGCAGAGTATCCAATTAGTTGTTAGGTGTTTTTTTAGTGACACATAGCAGCAGTATTAATTATTTCATGATGAGGGGAGTGATGGCCTATAGGTTAGAGCACTGCACTTTTGTCCTGGAGGTTCTGGGTTCGGCTCCCACAGACTGCCACTCTTGGTCCCTGAGCAACACCCTTAACCCTGGAATGCTCCCTGGGTGCTGCACAGCAGCAGCCCACTGCTCCCCAAGGGATGCAGATTCCAAACTTCATTGTCATTTATGTTGCAATGACAAATAAAGAATATTATTACTTAAGCACAGACAGTATAAAAATACATTAAGTATGATTTCACTATATATTCTATTCACATTGAGACATTTAAAATGTAATGAAAATTTCATATCTATATAAATACAATTATGAGAGCACTGAATAGATTCAGGATAGCTGTTAATCCTTTAGAACTGACAACATGAACTGGTTGCATAGACCCTCAATTTAATTTGAGGACATCTATTTTCCGTATTTGTTGCCATTTTGACTTTCATGCCCGAGGTTATTCAGACTCAAGTGTCCTGAATAAATGTCCTCTGGGCTATAACCTTTCCTCAATGAATTTTTATTGGCTTTTGCTCGGCTGCAATTATGCATGAAGCCTGACTAAATTTAGATCACCACTTCCAGGCCAGCAGTTATTTCTTGATTTTCTGGTGTCCATTAGGTAGAGCTCACATATGTCAGACACTCCTTCTGATCTTAACATCATCATGAAATGACTCAATGAATCGTGATGGTATATGTATATCATCTCCACTAACACAATTTCAACATTGTCATATTGCTATTATAAAAGAAATGCTTTGTGTTACAGGCTCTGTGAAACATGTATGCTCTCAAAAAACTGAGCCTTCTTTCTCATCACACTATAATTGTGACCATGACCACTCAAGGACATTTTGAAAATAGCCTTGAAGAAGCTAGTGATCAATTCCATTAGTGGTTTCTGGTTTAATCCTGTTGTACTGCACCATATGAATTACCTGCCACTTGGCCAAATAGATTTTGTCCCCATTGCAGGCTGTACAGCATAGCAGGCTATAGAGCAGATAACGACAACAGTATAAAGCTACCAAGGAAATAATTTTCAAAGCCATCACTCAGGCACACGTGAAGTCAATTTCAGATTCACTATTTTTTTTTTTTAAAAAGACACTAGCTCATGTATTGTGTCAGTAGCTTTGATGCACATACTCATCATGGTATATGACTCATTTGGCAATGAGTCATAGCATATTTTGAAGCAACATACCCAGCAACACCAATATTGAAAGCTACTGAACACACATTTCACAACAAATAGCGATCTCAATACATACTAGAAGAAAAAGTAATTATTATATTACTATTTCGTTATTGTAAATATTTAAACATTTAAAGCAATAGCTCATTGAGGATTTAAACTTCCTGTTTGTTTATACAAGCTAAGTCAGTTTTAGATGCTTTTATTTCTTTCCTTGTTGTTGTTTTTGTCTTTTTGATTTCAGATTTCTGTTTTCCATTTAAGTTCCCCTCCGTGATACTGATACAGCTGATTTATTTGTCCACAGCTAGTGACTGGTTGTGCTACAAAGTAAATTTTAGCTTGTGCATAAACTACAATCAAAGATGTAGTAAGTTTCAGATGTGTTCCTCTTTCTGTTATTTAGTTTCCATTTATTTATTTATTTTTAGGAATCCTACAACTAAGAGTATTTTTAAAGATATGACAATAGCTGGTTGCCCTGCAGAGCTAATGCTGTATTGTACACAAGCAAAAAAAATTGTCAATGTTTGGGGCTTGGACGCTGAGCCAAGGCACAGGATCTCAGGAGCAGCATCTAATATACCAAATGGCAAAGACTAACAGCACAGCATGAGGAGCAGGGAACGTGAAGCTTTTCAGAGAAAACAGCTGGTAAAGTGGGGGCAAAACACGCAAAGTAGCAGACATGGTAATGGACTGGCAAAAGGAAAAATCCAGTGAGTGAGGGGATGATTTAGAATACAGTAGGAGCTGAATAGAGGAATAAACTAATATGGAAAAAGTCAAAAGTCAAAAACCTGGAGATAATGACACGTATAATGATTTGGTTTCTAATATTATTTTTCTGTTTGTCTTTTGATTTAAAAATACCAAACTTTGCCCACCAACGCAGTCTAGCATAGCCATTAGAACAATTATATTATGATATACCACACAATAACAAAGTAGAACATAACACTCTGCAGGCATGACAAACTCAATAGCTCTTAGCACACCATGCTGATTGCATTTACTTTTTATCCAATTTATAGCTTGGCAAGCACAGAAGACCTCACTAACCCATTTGTAATCAATTTGACTAATGGAGTAATCTATTTGTCTGAAGCAGTGAACATTCTTTGTGTAAAACAGTCCACAGACGGCTGTATTCAGCGGGTGAAAACAGAGCTGTTGCGTTGTAATCATCATCTGCAAAGCTATGCATCAAATTTATTTCGGTGCAGTCTGAAAAAAAAATGTTTGTGGTGTCTTTTCATCCTTAGACAAGCAATTAGAAAGTACGATTGTGTAAACAAGCTGTTCCTTGGTGATTTCAAGCAGAACATTTTGCTTGCTGTTTGTTTCTGTATGACGGCTCACCTTGACACCAATGTGCCATTATTTTCCTGTTGTATTTCAGTTCACTTTAGCATATGCCATTTCGTGAAGCCTCTGTAGGGAAAGAAGCGTGTTTTTGTACGAGGTTATATTTTTAAACACATTACATAATCAGGTCCCTTATGTTCGCTGTCAGCCATCTGAGGCATTTTGATAAATGTAGAAGATGGAACAAATCAACAGGTTATGGGGATTGAGAGGATGTGTCACGTTATGCAGGTGCCACGATTGAAACGAGCAGCTGTTGACAGCCTTCATCTCATCAGAGCAGGGACCAATCATCACGGGAGTGACACGTTATAAGAGATCAGGAGAGCTCCTCGAGCTGAGCGGAGATACAGCTTGAGATACAGAAATCTGTAAATATTGAAATTTGTGAGAGTTTTCTTTCTTTTTGGCCTTATTAAGACTTGACTGACCCAGGGGAAAGGGGAATGAAAGGTTATAGCTACAGAATTTTCATGAAAACAAGAAGTCTTTATAAAATAATACATCCCCATCTAGAAGATGCAGGATAAAGGTATACATTTTCCTGAAAAATAAATATTTAGTATATAAATAATTCTGAACCAAAAGGAATAGTAGGTTGAAGTCACGTGAGACGGAGCTCAGTTGCTGCCAGACCAGGCGTTATATTTGTAAGATTCGAGCGGACCAAAAAAGAAGCAAAACAAAAGTGATCATCGGTCGAGCTTTTGAGCTTTGGTGCTGACCTAAGAAGTTGCCGCTTTCCTTCTGGACAGGGAAGTTAAATGTTAGCCAATGCCAACCCCTCTGCTAATGCTAACGCTACTGGACCTGGCTGCCGGTGTCGTGCCATACGAATTATCTCGAATTTGTATCCCCTGCATCAGGATGTTATAACATTGTCGCATGTCTGTCTGCTGAAACCAAAAATCCACCTTCCTGAGTCCATCAGCTGTCTACTTGTTCGTCTTTTTTCTTTTTCTTTCTTTTGGTCGATAGACCCGCATGAATGGATCATATAAAGCGGATTTCAAGTGTGATCAAATGAACACTGAATAAAGTTACAGCCAAAATTATCAGATCTAATGAGATTTAATTCAACCAAGAAACATATTAATATACTAACCACATTAAGAAAACAACATGTCGCTTTTAAAAAAATAGAACAATATATGACAAGTTTCAAAAAATCTAATTCATTTTCATTTTATTAGAATGTGATGTTTAAAAATTTTAGACTTCACAATACTGGAGGTTAAAAGTTTTATTTATTTCAAGCACTCTCCCGACGCAGGGGATACAAATTCTGGCGAGGATAACTCGTTTGGCACGACACTGGCTGGGAAACAGTACAGTTGAAGATTGGAACAAAAGCGGATGAGCGCAAGTGTGCCACCCAGCGGCTGGGAAGAGTTAAACTTGTGGCCATTGCTTCTAACCTTAAATCAGATGGGACATTTAAAAAAGGGGAATTTTCTATTTCTATTCTATTTCTAAGCCTCTTATTCTTCAAGCAAGTTTATGATTCATATCAATTCCACATCACATACCATTTAAGGCATTCAGCAACTCAGTCTTTGTTGAGATGAGGCTGAAAATCGGAAGTCACTGAAGAGATCCGTTTTTTTATCACCAATTATATATTTGCATTTAAACAGACTTTTTTGCGATCTTTGCCAGAAATCTTACTTCAGACATGGGCCTGTGATTGCTTATAACTGAGGCTGGAAAAAAATAAAAAAGAAGGGGGCTAAGAACTGCTCCCAGTGGCACCCCAAAATTGACATTATAAAATTTATAAATGGTGCCAAATCAACATATTTACATGAAAACAAGATTTGATGAAAAAACATGCTGTATACAGGCATAGTTTTCCATTAATTGTTCTGGAGATAGGGAAGTAGGGAGGCCCAGGTGCGCTACTTAGGCTGCTAAGTGGATAAACGGAAGAAGAAGTAAAAGAGCAGACTGCAACATGCTAGAGAAAATCTCCAAAAATGTCATCACAGGACCTACAGCAGAATATTCCTTTATGAAGAATAATTAACAAGTCTGCTCCAAAAGAGCACACTATAGGACTATTTATTAAATCAGGACTATTAAAATTGAAGGACCTAGTCTTAGTATTAAAAACATTATTAGTTTTACATAGAGCAAAATATGGCCTATTACCACCTGGTCTGCAAACCCCCTTTACTGGAAACAGTGAAACTAGCAGAAGAAAAAGTGACTTTATATATCCTTCGGCCCACACTCCAACAAATGTGTGTTTCTGGAGCTGGAGTGAAACAATGGAACTCCCTGGAAAATGATCTAAAATGTTGTTCAGATGTTCAGTTTAAAGATTGGAACAAATTAAAAATCCTTACATTTTATGAAAAGGAAAGTGAAAATATAAAAAATAATAAGAATATATAAAAAGAAAATATATGTATTTGTATTTATATGTGTATGGATATGTGTGTATGTAGATATGTACATGTATGTGTTTATATATGTGGGTGTTTATGCATGTGTATGAATGTATGTATGTGTATATATATTGCATCTGAACTATATTTGTTTCCTTTTTTGTTCTCAAGCGCATAGGCAAGGCTGTTTGATTTGATTTACCATATTTTTTTTTTCTTTTGAAATATGAATGGAGTAGGAGTTAATAAGACTAGCTGTTCTTCCTACGCCTATTCTTTTTTTGCATGGAATGTGTTGTTACCTATTGTAATTTATACTTAGTATAGTTACATTACTGTAGAAAGAAAGAAAGAAAGAAAGAAAGAAAGAAAGAAAGAAAGAAAGAAAGAAAGAAAGAAAGATCTTAGTACAATCAAAACAAAAACACAGAAGTTTAACTTTCATTTGAGGTGTGCAAGGAGGAAACCTTTGCTTTTTAGAAAAAGTTAAATCCCAGCCTGGAGGGTGCCAGAGAGAATGAAGGTAAGACAATCCAATTCCTTCTTGAATAACATTCGTTGGTCAATTGAGTTTAAATCTTTATTATTTTGACAGCAAAAGAGCTTAGCATAATCTAAATATTCTGATCTACGGGTGTTTGTGTTTGATTTTGGAATATTTAGGGTTATCACTATTGTCGTTAAGGTATTTCCGTATCGGTGTGTTTCCTTGTGTTGAATATCTTAGCTCTTTTGTATCTTTAGGTGTCTGTGTATTTAGTCTTTCCTTAACTTTGATTAGTAGAATCTTTAGTGTTCTGGTTCAGCTCCCTCCTTTCCGGTATCTGTTTCTTCCCCAGCTCCAACCGTATTTCTATTAATCTTAGTTTACTCTCCTTTCAGTTCTTTCACCGTCTCGCCAGATTGTTTTGTGACCTCTGCCCAGTCCTCTACGTCTGTTCAGTGTCTGCCCAGCTCACCATCATAGAGGGTGCTTGAGGAAATGGGAGACTAGCTGTAAAATGATTAAATCTCAAGCATAAACCCTTCAAACATCTCTCAGGTGAAAGTAAGGAATGGGACAATCTTTCCTCTGATCTATATCAGTGACACGAGTCTCGTTCAAGATGAGTACATTTCTTTAAACTTAAACTAATTTTAAATAGCATCAAAGTTCTCATTAATTAACAAAGTGTTTCATAACCTGAGGAATCTCTGAAGAAGTTCTGTTATTTTTGTTTTATGTGTGGACTCTCGAGGACACAGTCAAAGCAGCTGTTTTAATATGGTCATCAATTCTGGTTGAACACAGAAACACTTACTGCAAGGATATTACCCCTGGGATAACTGAAACGCCGATGTTTGGGTGTTATTTTTTTTTCCCCCAAAAGTCCGCTGTTTGGGCGAATGTGTAATTAAAGTGAAATAGAGGTTAAGAGAGATTCTGCTGTTCTGTACAACCAATAAAACAAAGGGGAAAATCCTTCTCTCCCCTGATAATATTATTCCACGCTCTGGTCGGAGACAATCGGTGAGGTAATTAACTTCACCGGCATGTTGTGGATTCTCTCCGACTAAACACTGGCTGTGCAGATTGAGGAGAGAAAATGTCTGATTGGGCTTCTCTCTTTCAATGATCCACCTCCAACCATATTTCTATTGTAATTCTGACGATAATCACACTTATTTTACACTTGGTTGGAGATAATAGTTGCGGCTATCCTTGGCTACAAGCACTAATTGCTATATTTATGGGCTCTTTCATGCAAAAAAAATAATACCTGGGAAAATAAATTAGTGTGTGAGGTAGGAAAAACAAAAACAATTATCAAATTTTTTGCAAGGTTAAATGAAACACGGACATCGAAAATGAAAATGTCACCTTATTAGAAAAAAATAATTTTTACTTTTTCCCCAAATCTTTTTTTTTGTTTATTTTTCATCACTGATGGCTGATATTAGGGGAGGAAAACAATACAACTATTGTTTCAGCTGATTTGAATGACTTAATGAACGTTTGTTTCTCTTGCAGTCTAATCAAAATTTCAAACTCATCAAAGCATTTATTTAAAAAATGAACACAATCAACTTTTAATTGCACTTATGTTATGCCTTGAGGTAAAGCAATGGGTGAACACTCACTACTCCCCACAGCAATAGTGCTGTGAGGATTAAATGAGCCTGTGGCTTCAGATAATTAAAGAAATTTACATTTTAGGAAGACACTTATCTGGGTGAAATTTGCCTTGTTGAAAAATGACTACAATCAATAGTCAGCACTGAAACTGCATTTCAGTACACGTATATTTTAGAGCTTGGAAATCTAAAAGCCTTTAAGGTATGAAACAAATCACAATCTGTCCTTTTTTTTGCCTTTTAATGCATGCATCCATCCATCTATTGTCTATACCTACCTATCCTTACTTTCAGGGTCACAGGGAACTGGTGCCTTTCTCTGGCAGTCATTAGGTGAGACACAGAGTAAAACCTGGACAGGTTGCCAGTCCATTGCAGAGACACACAGATCAACCAACCATACACACACACACACACACACACACACACACACACACACACACACACACACTCATTCTAAGGGTAATTTAGAATAACCACTTAACGCAACAGTCATGTTTTTGTACTGTGAGAGGAAGCCATTGTACTCGCTGTGCCTGTAGACAGATAACAGAATGTTTTCTTGACCTTTAAATAAAAAAAAGAGAAATGGGTGTGTAATTACTTATTGGCGACACAGAAAAAGAATGTAGAGAGCACTTTTGTTCCAGACATCCTCTATGCAGAAAACCAGGCAGGGAGGAAGGAGTATGTTACACCACTTTCCCCATTGTCAAGACTGTCCTTGGTCCTAGGATTAAAAAAAATTATGGATTTAAGAGAACCGAAAGCCGAGGAGAGAGGACACAACACAGTCCCTGCCACTGCTGAGAAAACTAGCTCAGCAGAGAGTTTACAGACCTCTGAGGTGACCACGAGTGGTGTTTGTCAGCATAAAGTTTCTTAGGAAAGAAAATATTTTTTGTACACTCTTTTTTTAAAAGATGTGTCCCACATAAATACAAAAAAACTAATGATAACTCTTAAAAATATTAGTGACCGTCTATCCACAATGATTAATTGCATCTCCAGCACTTTTTTTTCCTTTTACGTGTCTAAACCTAAAAGCTCTAAAAGATTTAAAGAATATTTGACTTCAGGAGCCATCTAAGTATTTTGACTTTGCCTCCATCTACCACACATGCTTTTTATGTTGTAATAACATACAAAGCAGGAAAACTTCCTGAGATGACTTTAAGAGTGGTAGTTGGGGGACAGATGGTAACCTGCAGTGCAGTTCGTGAAGCACCGATTGTCTATGTGGAGAAAACTGAGATTTGCGCGATCACCAAAATGCTCAATAGTAAAAAGTAGGCTATTTTGGAAGAACAGTTTGACGAAATGGGTGGGCCGCTTCCCGTGTGCATTACACTAACAATCCCAACCAGAATACAAGAGAAATAAGCCGTCTAGCATGAATGCTGTCCGGATTTTGAATTTTTGTCACAAGCAGTGTTTCCTCACTGAGGTTAACCTCAGTCACCAAAAAGTGCTTTTGAATTGCTCTGTTTTCTTCCTCCTAATGTTTTTCTTCATCCTCCATGTCTAATCCATATTTTGCTGTAGAGCGAGTCTTACCTTGTACAGTCTTGTTATATTTATGCATAAATATGAACATTTTGCACATTCCTTGAGGTCGCCCTGCTCAGTTGCGCTCTCCATTTTAGTTTTGATTATGCTTTTTAACAACTAATAACTAAAGTATTGTTTCAAATTTGCCCTAATACAAAGAAAAATCTTCAGCAATCTGCAGCGACAACTAACATGTGGTGCTTTTGGCCTTTCAAAAACATTCGGTTAACTTCCAATGGTCTTTTTTTTATGTTTTTCTGTGTCCACGTGACCAACAACATCAATTATGGCACCTTTGTCACACAGAGACGCACAAATGACAGCTTTGAACATGGTTCCAACCCGACCCATTTGTCCCAATCGGTACGATGTGAAGGAAATTCCTTTTGGTGGGGCGTCTCTAAAGCTCTATTTGTGCTTCGACATCTTGTAAACAGCAGCGCTGTTTTGTCTGTGAGCAGAGACGAACCGGCCACATGACAGCAGCTCAGGGATGACGTTACAGGGAAGGAATGCTGTCTTATTCTATACATCACACCAGTCAATTTGACTGTATGTCTATTGATCGCATAAAAAAAAGATGAAAACTGGACACCATTTTAAAAAAAACCTGGACATTTTCATTAATCATTGTAGTAATGTTTATTTTAAAGTCTTAACTGTGACATCAAACCTTTCAAAGGAGTAAACGATGCATGACAGCGACGGCTTAGTGGCCAGATCCTAAAGTCATCAACACTTCCCATCAGGCATCACTCCCTTCATCACATCCATGGCAATACACAAGGATGTACCGATGGTGGAATCAGCATTGGACATGAAGATAGAACCATCTTCCAGCAGCTTCCATATCCTGTGGGTGCTGTGGTCATAAAGCATTCAGAGACCCTTGACCACCACCTCTTCCTGTAGGTGGTAACAGGCTGGCGCCAGTCAGCTGCCAGTTTGTGCGGTGTTGGCAACAACACCTCCCCCTGCAATCACTCACCAACACACTAGACGTGGTAGGGGAAACAGAAGCTGCTTCCAGAGAAAAACCTGCAGAGAACATTTCCTTGATTCAAGAAATTATGCTGCAGCATCGTAATAGTTGTCTAAGAAATCCAAATCAATATCAGCCAAGTTTGTTCTGCTGTTTTACAAAGTGAAATCTTGTAGTTCCCATTAGTTTTACTCAAAAATCTTATCTTTTTATTCAAACATTCAACAAGCTTTGTTATAGTAGAAATAAATCCCCAGCTCAACTGTTCTGCACTGACAATTGTCTCCATTTTGAATAGACAAGAACTAGAGCCATCCACAGGTTTGATTTTACGAATCCAAAGTAACTGACTTCGGATCATGGTCATTCATGTACAATTTTTTGTCTTTAACAAGAAAAGGTGCTAGCAAAGCATTTACCCTGCATTGTGAACAGGTTGTCAACTTCTTTTCTCAGTGCTGCTGTAGAAACATTCATTTCCATCTTCACTAGTTTGAAAACATCCCCATCTGCAACATTTACTAGTCTGCTTGAAGCCGGTCTGTGTTGTGGACGGTGTGGACAGAGGAGGAAAGGCTATGTCATAAATAGGCTTTTGTTTTATGAATGCCATCGATACAAAAACAATATTTCAAATTATGAGAGAGTTCATCAGCTCAAGCCTACTGCAAGTTAGTCTATGTAAACATAAATGTTCAGATTGCGGAACAGGAGCTTCTACCCACAGACGGTGGCCTGGTTCTAACCCTCGGGTCACCTCTTCCCCATTCACCCTCAAGTTGCCCATGGATCCTGCATGGAGCATGAGCTGCAATTTGTAGGGAGAGCAGCTCACTTTGCAGGATGGGAGGAGAAGGTCTCTGATAGAAGATCCCAGCTGAGATGTCATGTGAGGCAGAAAACTGGTGGAAGGTGAGCTCAGGTGACAGCAGGACGAATCCTGAGACCTTCGCTTCTAAACAACGTGCAGAACAGAAAATCTGTGAGGGGGAAAAAAATAATCAATGTAGGTAAATAGTTTTTTTTTAGAGGTCACGATTTTACTTTCAATTAGTAGTTAGTTACTTGTGATTCTAAAAGTGTTTTGATGACTCTCAATCCTCTTCATAAACAGTCCCAAGATATGAAACACATTTTACTTTCTTCATAACCACTAACGATCATCGTGTCATTGAGAAGCGGCTATCTAGCACCACATGCACTTTCAACACGGTTACATTCAGCCATTCCACCAGGGGACCTCTGCTATCACTTGTTCAGTTCATTATATCACTAGTTTACTCCATAGTTATTTCATTAGCAAACATACAGACTGGAGAGTAACCATGATATCTGTGTTTAAAGATAAACAATATAAATGAGTCATGTACTGTTAATCTGGCCCTTTGAACTATAATAACAGGAATCATTTCCTTTTTACCCTGACAGTGTACTGTTAAGACCTTGTGTACGCCCTGGGCCTCGAACTCACCAGATGCTGTGCAGAAGCTGCTCAGCAGCTGCAGCAGCTCCAGCTGACATGGAGCTCCCCGATCTTCGTTATCTTCTGCCAACTCATGTGTTCTTCAAGCGTCGTCGGAATAGGGAAGTATTTATGGTCATGCAGTTCTGTTTCCACAATGATCTCGGAGTCACCAGTGGCGTCTGGTGCTGGCGTCTGTACCCACGGTGGCTGAAGCATCAGGATTTGGTGTTTCCTTGTTCCACCGAAGGAGAATTGTTCAAGCTCTTTTACCTAACATGTTTTTAAATATTCTAACAGATTCTTCTGATAAGTGAGCTGGTGGCTCTAGTAAACATGCAAATATAAACAAACGATATATAACTAGGGTATTTATATTTCCTCTTTGACTGAGTAGCCAAATGAGAAAGGATTTATTAGTGAATTTTTCGTACTTTCTTCAAAGTCAGAAGCTTCCATAAACTTAGATCACTCTGCATTTAAACAGTTCAGGAAAATCCAGATGATGATGATGAGGATGATGATGATGATGATGATGCTGTCATAGCTTTTCAGGCTTCTAATAGTTTAACACACAACAATACAGCTAAGAGAAGTCACAACCCAGGACCAACTTGTCTGATATAATGGAAAATTTAAAGAAAACCAGGTAAGATATCAG
This sequence comes from Fundulus heteroclitus, assembly GCF_011125445.2. NCBI lineage: Eukaryota > Metazoa > Chordata > Actinopteri > Cyprinodontiformes > Fundulidae > Fundulus > Fundulus heteroclitus. The sequence goes on along the minus strand of NC_046368.1, from coordinate 8,977,522 downwards.
AAAGAGAGAGGTGGATTACTTACACTGATCTGCCAACTGCAAGCTGTTGGCAGAAAATTACATTTTCTGTTTTCCATTTTGATCCACATATGGAAACAAATTAAGTTAAACTCCATCCAGAGTTTTTTAGACTGAAGGAATCCTGGTTCCCAGAAGTTATCCGCCACACCATCCCACCACCCGCAGTAGCCTGAGCCGTTTTCATCTAAATGAAAACTGAAATTGAAAGGCGTCAGACCAGACAACACATTTTTCCTGATAAAGTCCAGTTTTAGTAGGTCTGTGTCAAATGTCCCTGAACAGAAGATTAAGGCACAGGAGTGACACCCAGCGTGGGCATCTGCTGTTGTAGCATGTCTCCTTCAAGGATTGATGCGTTTTGTGTCTACAGATTAGTGATGTTGAGGCATCAGAAAGTCTGACATGCAACATATTCTGCTGTCTCAAAGTAAATGAAAAGATTCTGCAAATGTTTAGGGCCTAAACACTTCTCTAGGAGAGGAGACTTTAAGAAAAAAAAAAAACAATCACAAGTTAAAGTTTTTTTCGAAGCAAAGTAAATTCCAACTGATGGTCTCATTTAAAAAGAAGGTAAAGACTTTTTTTTAAATAAAGCAGTCTAAAGTTAATCAGACCCTGTGAGCTGGAAGTAAGTTAGAGCTAATTAAGGCAGAGGATTTAAACACTTTGACAAAGTAACATGAAAGTCAGCATACCTACAGCTTTGTTTCACACCTAAAGCTTCTCTACAGAAAGCGGTTATCACACTGAATGCAGAACTGCTCAGAACAAAATAAAACACAGTACAATCTGATTCACTGTGCTGAAAGTAAAGGGAGAAAACATCCCTTAATGTCAGCAGCACAGCTTTTGAAGACGAGATTTTTGTCCCACCCTGCAATTTCTAATGTTACAGCTATAATTACATAAGAATGTAAATTCATTAAAAAAAGATGTGGCATTAGCCTTGACGGATTCCTCCAGATGGTGATGGTCTGCCCGTGCATCGATAATACCAAGTATTTTTATCAACCGGAGAAATCAGCTGCCCACTCAGTGTCAAAAGAGCAGCTGTGCCTCTGCACGTCACCAAAAATTCAAGCTATACTTGACAATGTGCAAAAGAAGCAGCGCGAGGGGAAACAGCTTCTTTTCCTCAGGCAATTTTTGGTCTCAAACTCAGCTCTCTGTTTTGCTTTTATGAGCCCTGTTAAGCAAAAATTAACTGACTAGATATAGATTTAATGTTCCATTTTCTATTACTGCTGTTGTTGCTCATTTAAAAAGCTACAGAAAAAAAAAGGGGGAATAATTTGGTATAATGTTGCAACAGGCAACCACGAACTAAATTGGTTTTCTGAATGTGCACTTTTGCTTCAAAAAGGTCTCCAAAACCTATTTTCTCTCTTAGTTCTTAAATGCACTTTAATTCCTGCATGTCCGCAGAAAGTGTGGCACACAGATCTGGGGTGGGGAGAGCTTGAAATGTGCCAAGGGATCTGCGAAGAGGGGGACAAAGGGAGAAGGGTTTGCCATAAAGAGATCACATTGATAACTTTTAAGTCAATTTTAAATATGTGGAAACAAAGGCCCACAAAGGCCTGACGGAGGACCTGAGGGATGAATCCTCCTCTGGCTGATCATCTACAGCACAGATGCCAGAGCCCATTCATTGAGAGCTACCATCATGCAACATTTAGATGCATCTCCAACGCACCTGCATAAAATGAATGTCTTGTTACCAGAGCTGAATGACTGCTGATGAGCGAATTCAGCCAGCTGGTTCAGGTGTGTTGGAGCAGAGGGGCATCCAAATGTTGTGGGATAGGCCTATCGCCATGCACACATGATGCAGGTCAGCCTCAACGAATTAGAATCTCATCAAAAGCTTAATTTCACTAGTTCAGTTGACAAACTGAAACTATTACATTTTACACTAGATATTTAAATATGCTGTATAGAAAAGGTTAAACTGTAAAAATAAAAAAAACACTTTGAATCCGTCTGAAACCTTCCAGTTTTAGGTCCGACAATCCTACCAAAATTATTTCTGTTTGCTAAATTTCTTACATTTCTTATGACTCTTTTCAAATTCAGATGTTCACATACACTATAATTACTATGTCCTTATCACATCGATAATCCAGATGACGCAATGATCATCACTCTGCACGCTTTTCAGAAGTTTGTCCACAACATTTGAGTTAAAGGAGCAATAAGCAAAATTTCAACCTTTTAGAGAGAACTAAGAAATAATGATGTGAAGAACTAAAGGTAATATTTCAGATTAACTATGGTATGACGTCACACCGCAGCTCTCTGAGTTATTCTCCAGTCTCTCTTTTACATAACGGGCCGGACCGTGCGTGTACTGACGTGCATGTGAACAGCTGCCAGTCAGAGCAGAAAAATAAAAAATACACAGAATGACAGAATTTATGTGAAACTCCAGCTGAGTGAAAGGGGGCGTGCACGCTGCACAATTGTGTGTTTTTATCAGTGCCCAACTTCTCTCACGCGCTAAGTTCAGTTGCACAAATACATCATTTAACCTGTATCAAATAGAAGCAATCATTTAAACTGAGTATCAGTGAGATGTATTTAGAGTCTGATGGATCATGTGGAGGTGGAGAGGAAGGAATGTTTGGTGCCTCGGTGACGGGCGAAACAGCAGCTTTATCGATCACGTGACTTTTTGTTAAAGCAATACGCACACCGATACGGGATTTCGCTCTATGAACTCTGCAGACGCACATCTGTTGTTGCCAAACCCATCACTAGGTGAAACTATGAAGTAAAATCTCATATTCTGGGAATTATTTTGTAGACAAAATATACTGAACATGTTTAGTATAGCCCACAGGCCTATCCTAAATCTTTAGAAGGTAGTCACCTTTAAAAGACAATGGGAGATTGGAAAGAGGTTAACTAATAAAGCCCGTTTAAAAATCTACAAAAGTCTACATGGAATAAACAAAAACTTTCTTTTTTTTTTTACACTGATAATTAATTACCATGTGTATTAGAATATCAAGTTTTAACAAATCTAAGTGTGGACAGAGCCATGGGCTCAAGTGGCTCTTTACTTGTGAAGTTGAAAGACTGCTGGAAAAGTGTGGGGCTCTACTAACAGTCTCCAGTTGGTAAAGTTTAGGAATTAACACCCCAACAATAATCTCCAGCTTTCAATTAAGGCACATTTAAAACAACGCTGAGAAAACAGCTACCATATGGCTGCTCTTCACACTTTTCTTTCTGATATTTTCTCTCACAGGAACTTAATTGCTTTCATGCTTCATGAGTGACTTCATGGCATTTGAAAGTAATTCATTCCCTGTCTAACGGATATATTACAAAGAACCATCTGCCTTATAGTAAATCCCCATGAGTACATGCTGCAGACGAAATAGGTAGCAGTATAAAAAAATCTGTTTATGAGTCCTCAGTGTTGCCCAGACACTTTTTTTTATTTTTATTTATTTACAATTCTTTGTTCTGTTGCGTTGACACCAGCCGGTTAGCTGCTTTTCATTTTCTTTGAGAACATTTCACGACCGAGTCCTTAGAAGCACTCAAAGCGCGATGTGTCGAAGGCCTTCTTTGGATTTAGCTACTGAGAGTCTAGCCACAACTGTAAACAACAATGATTACTTTCTGTATAAAAAGCATAAGGAAAAATATTATGTTTGATGCATTGCAAGCACAGTTTTAGATCTCATGTTAACAATTGGGCAGAAAAATCAAAACGCAGGAGTGACAAACTCTCACATCAACAACCCTAAACAGAGAAAGAGCTGCAAAAAGTGAAAGATTGATTTGTTCCAAATGTGGCCTTTATGAGGGACTTTCAGTTATTGAATGGATATCCCACAATGCTTTAGTGCACTGTGGAGTTCTGAGTTAATTATTTGCTTGAATAATGTGAGTAAAGCCCATTTTTCCCCGTTTCTGAAAGTACATAAAAAACGAGGCATGGTTTCCCTTTCCTTTGGTTTAAATAATTTTGGGAAAATTAAATAAATCAGGCTGAGATTGGAAGCAGGCAATTTCTCCTTGATAGGCCCTGCCTGGTCATTGCAGATCAAATACGAAAAAAAAAAAAATATATATATATTTAGACGGACAGATGGATGGATTTTGGACAGATGAACAAAGTAGTAGAAAGACGGATGTATGGATGGATGATGACAGGAAAAGTAGATGAAGTAAGTAAAAGTAGATGATGGAAGCATGGATGGGTGTACGAGCAAATGGATGGATAAGTGGAGAACTAGATGGTGGACTGCTGGATGGATGGATGACCGGATAGAAAGATGATGGAACAGAGAGATAAATAGACAGATTAATCAGAAATTAGTAAAAAGAGTAGTTAACGAACCGCTAAACTGACAGGCTAGGCAAGGACATAGTTATGAGAGAATCAGACAAGAGGCCCACGGTGCCTCTGTAGGAGCTACAGAGATGCACAGCTCAGGTGTGTGTGTGTGTGTGTGTGTGTGTGGGGGGGGGGGGGGGGGGGCGTCTGTTGACAGGACAGAACTGCTAGTCATGGACCCAATTTGGTCTCAATAGAAGAGTGGCAATATTGCTAAATTGTTGAAATAACATAAGAAGTTCCCACAGTTGGCCTGAAGCCATGTAGGACACATAACACACATCTCCCCAGTAAAACACAATGGTGGCAGTATCATGCTGCGGAGATTTATTGCTTTAGCAGGGACAGTAAAGCTGGTCGCAGTTTATTTATGGAGCTAAATACAGGACAATCATCGAAGAAAACATGTTACGGCTGATATACACGGCAGGATAATATGGCCGATCTTTGCCTCATCCTTCCTCTTCCGACATGCCCCGACCATTGGGGAGACTTAAAATGATCTTAAGAGATAATCCTGCCATGTGTGCCATGTTAAGAGTGATCTGGTCCGCCCGGTAGAACGTTGAGAACAGTCCGACCTCAAATATTCAACATGTTGGATTGTCTAGGCCCGATATCTTGGCGCGTGGTGGTGTTTCCCGAGCACCAATGAGCATGCAGCCTGTTGGATGTGACGTGTAGCCAATCAGAAATGGAGGTGAGGGAAACCATTAGAAAAAAAACACAACTCACCTCTATATCACAGAGCCCCTGTTCACACTGTCTCTGCTCCTTCAACCAAAGGCTTTTTAATGTACTTTCTCTCTAAAAATCAGTCCACAAACTATCGGCATGATTCTTCCTCGCCCTACATGTTTATCTACTCTAAACTAATGTTTAATCTCGAGAGCTTTTGCAACACTTCCCGTCTCACACCTGAACGTTCCCAAGTGAAATCTGCTTGTGTGGTGTGTTGTGCTTGCCGTTTGACAGGACCCCACACACCGTACGAGCAAACCTGTTATATCTATGATTTCTTAGCGGCCGACAATTTTAAACGTGTGAAACAGTCTTTAGGAGGTTTCAAAGGCCCAAAAAAATTACAGCCAGAGCTACAATGGAAAGGCTGTTCATGTCTCAGAATGGCCTAAACCTAACAGAGTATTTAGCAGGACTTATACTTCCAGATGCTCTCTATACAATCTGACAGAGATTGAGCTTTCTCTGCACAGACAAATGGGTAAAAATTTCAGTCACTACATGTTTCAAACTTGTAAAGACGCACGCCAAATAACCGGCAGCTGTAATTCCAGTGTAAGACCTTCAGTCAACGTATAAACTCTGGGGAGCTGAATGCAAGTGTGCAGCTCTGTGTTTGTCTATCACCTAAAAGGAAAAGAAAACCGGTGTGTGATTGTGGTTGTAATGTAAAAATATGTAAATTGGTGTAAGAGATGTGATTATTTTTGCAAGCAATAGCTGCTTCTTTGATATATACAGATTGTTTTCCCCAGGAATTAGAAAGATAAACAGAAAAACACGCTCGGTTTTACTTCAGTTATACCTCGATAACTTCTCATAAATAATCAAACATTATGCGTAATATTTTACCGAAATTCCAGTGGTCACATTGTTTTGTGAGATGACCTGAAACCAATTTAATGTTCTAATTAAAAGCAGTTATGTGACTTCATCAACTGGGATTGATAAGAGAGGCATGGGTTAATGCTGATGTGTTTGAAAAACTATTGCATCATGTTGGTTAATACCAATTATCTGCTGTTATTGTTCAATGTTGTTACAAATCTGTAGACACCTGACTTTAAATGAATCTTGCAGATATTACAAAATATAAAAAAATTACTTTATTTTTAACATACATAAAGCAATCTAGATTTAGAAGCATGTGATTTACACCAACAAAGGGATTCACAAACTCATTCCAGCCGGGAAATTAAAACAAGAACAGAATACAACGCCAACATCACTTAAAGCTTTAAAAAAAAAAAAAAAATCCAATTTCTTTCTAGTTTTCATAGAATTTATATTCTTCTAGCAACTTAATATGCTCTCGCTTTACTGGTTTAAATGTTGATCAAATTTCTCCCATTCATTAAAAAAAAATTATTCGGGACTTTGTCTGCAGTGATGCGGCTGGTTCCTCCAGTCTATTGTGAAGACGGAGTGATCAAAAGAAGAAAATCTAGGACATAAACAGCTGAGACATGTTTCCTACATAGCAGCTGGGGGTAGAGTTGCTGCTCTTTGCCACACAATGGGTTCTGTTCAGGTGTCTGCTCAGGATGTGTCCCTGATGCCTCCTTTAGGAGGTTTTTTCAAGCACATCCCACAGGGAGGAAAATCCTGGTCATATCCAAAACTTACTCAAAGTAGGATATGATCCCTAGAACCCACATTTGGAAAAATAAAGCCTATAAAATACAATCAATTTTGTATCATAGTCATTTGATATCTCTTTCTAAAAGGTATAATATAAACTTTAGCATCTGTTGCTAAAAATGCATCTAATTGCATCTTTATTCTATATTTCCTTTGAAATATTTACATGTCATAAGAAAACTAGCAAAAAGGAAATAAACTGGATAAAAACGTCTGTTAGCCCTCTACAGCATAATTACTCATTTAGAAATAAGCTGTACACTCCTCTGTGTAAAGGATTATGTCTCTCACACTTCTTAACCTTCTAATTACAACCAAAAGCTTGATTCTTTTTTATATTTAAAACCTTTTACAATAATCTTCATGAATTAAACCTTACGCAAATTGATTTTTGCGTCCGCAGATGCATCCACTACTCATGAGTATTCCTGTACAGTGAGCTGATTCTTGGCCTTAATTTATCCTTTTATAAATAATTCCAACCTCTAAAAATAAAAATACAGGCAGTGAAACGATGGATGGTTGGATATGTTTCAAATTTAACATTTTGAATATTTTTACTTTTTAACCAGTTTGATCTAAACATTCAAACATAGGCCAACAACCTCATGAGTAAAATTAGTCAACTTGTGAGTTCTGAGTCTTTCACAACCCTAACATATAAGTTAGGGTTGTAAGGATTTATCAAGGTCACATCACAATACGCAATTGTAGATGTAAAAGGGCAAGACAAAATTTTAGCTACAAAACTAACAGTACTCATTTGTCTTCTTTTCGTATCTCAGAGTAACATGAGAATCACATGTTTTAGCTTCTCTGAGCTGTTTGCTTGTACAATCATGCATATCACAGTTTTCTCACATCGTCCTGTAAACCGGGTGCTGTCTTTCCTCTAATTAATTTGAATATTGCAATATTTTATGTGTAATCCCCCCCCCCTTCTGACCCATCCACTATCTTCTGATTTACATTATAACTTTAGATTAGCTCTTCTTTCCATATTACTTCATCATGTGTGTAACTCTGGTGTATCCTGTCTACATGCCACTGCCACACCTGAATCATCCCATAGTGGGACCATAAAGGTATTTCTTTTTTATACCTAAAGCATCTGGCACACTGTTTCCCCATCTTGCCGTGAATCCTACAGTCATGTAAAAATGTTTCATGGGGGTCTGAAGGTGAGGAATAATGTGGATTTCATAGAATCTCAAATCCTTTAATTGTCTTTGAAGTAGGCTTGTTGATTTTGATGTGCTCCCATTGCGAAGAGTTAATGGTTATTGGGATCAGTTGTGTGGATTTGACAGTCTTCTGCTGGGTCAGGATGAGGTTCTTTGCTGTGATGTCACCGTATTATTTAAATTTTTTTCTCCAAAATGTAGAAATGATAAGACCATCTGGAAATGACGTTTTAGTGCTCTACTAGTGCCCAAAGTGGGCAGACAATTATCAGCTGAAGAAAACAAAGAATCAAAAAGCCTAGTTTCCTCAGTGGACAGCTAAAACAAGATAATAAATATTGTGAATTTTATGAATATCTTAGAACATTAGCGCTTGTGTCAGCCCTACTGGATGAATCCACAGTAAGGTTAAGCAATTCAACTTGCTAGAGGCTCAGTAGAAGGAAAAGTTTTGGTTATCTGAACAGAGAATGCAAAAAGTGAGGTGTTTCTATAAAGTCTTGCATAGTTTAGTAAAATGGGATTTTGTGTACTCAAAAAACACCAAACAGGCCACCCTCAGCCCTCAGAAAAAGTTCTGTTCTTGGTGCATCTTTTTTTCCACGTTTGAAATAAAAAGGACGAGCTTTATCACAGAAAAGCTCACTTTCTCCAGTATGAGCTTTTGTCACCCGGTGATCTGAGCCGAGGCGTGAAAGGACACACCAGGTGAGATGAGGCGAGCGGCGAAGCTGTCAGAACAGCACGGCGGCTGGTTCTGGCTCAGCAGAGCATCTGCTTTGATGCCCCGGTAGTGAGGAAAGCTCAGAGGAACATTTCTGTGCTTTCTTGGAGCGCGGCATGCTGGGAAGGCTCCGTTTTGCAGCAGGTTTCTGTAGATTCAGCGTTGGAGGAATGCCTGAAGGTACAAAAAAAATTATATTTGTGATATTACAACCTGAGAATTTTTAATATTTTACCTCAGATAGTATTTGGTATATAAGCTTGATCTTTTTTCATGATGAACATCCATGTATGGGAAACAGTCACCGTTTATGGGCCAGATATTAAAAACCAGCTCGTTATTAAAAATAGACTTGACCTTTTGCTAAATTTGTTTTAGAGAATATTTTAACAAAGGTCACCTTGATACAGTTAAAGCAGAAAGTTTTATCGAATTTAGATTTTTAAAAGTTGACTTCCATCACACACTAAACTACTAAGGCAAAGAATGTAGATTAAAGAACATACATCCATTTTTTCTTATTTAAGGATTACGGATACGATTTGCTTCTGGTTTGGGACATCCAAAAGTCTCAGCTGCTTGTGTTTTTGAACTTGTTTATGATAATACAATTCACTGTCAGTTATATCAATTTATAACAAAAAAAACATTTTTGCATATAGTCTGCCGCAAAATTCTCAGCGAGTGCAAATGTACCTGGGGATGTACTGAGAGCTATTTTATTTTCCTCCTTTCACACCTCAGGAATATTGCTGAAATAAGAAATATCCTGTCCTGGAATGACGCTGAAAAACTGGTCTACGCATTTGTCAAAACCTTCAGCTGATTGAAAACACTGCAGCAAGAGTTGTAATGAAAATTAAGAAGAGGGATCACATTTCTCCAACTTTAGCTTCCCTTCATTGGCTTCATGTTAAATCAAGAATAGAATTTAAGTTCTCCTTCTAACGTATAAAGCACTTAATAATCAAGCTCCATCATATATCAGAGCTCTGATTACCCCGTATGTTCCTAACAGAGCACTTCGCTCTCAGACTGCAGGTCTGCTGGTGGTTCCTAGAGTCTCTAAAAGTAGAATGGGAGGCAGATCCTTTAGCTATCAGGCTCCTCTCCTGTGGAACCAACTCCCAGTTTTGGTCCGTGAGGCAGACACCCCGTCTACTTTTAAGACTAAGCATAAAACTTTATTTTATGATAAAGCTTATTGTTAGAATGGTTTAGGTAATCCTGAACTAACTCTGTAGTTATGCTTCAATATGTCTACCACACATGACTAGCATGTGAATCTCTGCTGATGTTTCCATTGAGGAATTCTATTTCCCCGTTGGTGGAGGAGATTGTACAATGATATTTAGATCTTTAGCATTTTTCTAACACCATTTAGGATTTCTGCTTTTTTTTAATACTTTCAAACCTTAAGCTGTAACATAAATACTGAATAGTGCAACTTTCCTTATTATTACTACTACTTCTGTGTTCCCTTTACTCTTTTCTCTCACGGTTATCCTTGAGAGAGTAGAGGTGTGTATGGCCCTGTCTGGCAGGGGAGAATTCAATCCGATCAGACAATTCTCCTTGACTCTGTCCCCTTCGACTGCTCCATAGCTCTCTCTTTCAGCGTTGACCTCTCTATGGTTGTTTGTTTTGTATTAATTTTCTTTTTCAGCAGTAGTACATCTTGCTTGTTTTGTTTTGTTTTGTTCAGCTGAGACACTGTCCTAGAGATGCAAAGTCAATGTTGTATTTTTATTATTTGTTTGTTAGAAGAATTTAAAATTATTCTAATATAGTGATATGTCCAGTCCACATGATGTTTATTTATGTTATCTAGTATAACTGTCTTGATTAAAGACAATAGAAAAAAACTTGTCCACAAAAGTCAACGTGGACAAATTCTACACTTTTCCAAATTAAATTATCAGACCAATCAGTCTATTATGAACCATACAAGTCTATATTTGAAATGCACAATCTCAATTTATTGCAGATATTTCTATTGAGGTATGGCTTTAAATACAAAACCACAGAAATAAATAATGAAAATGAAATACTTTCAATAAAATTATACATTTATTTAAACTTTTTATAAATCCTGATCCTCCTCCCTTGATACAATATTTAGGAAATAAAAATGAATAGTTATAATTTGAAGTTATTTTAAAAAGGGAAAAAAAACTATGCTTTTAGAAATTAAAATAGAAGGTCTCCTTGAGTGTAGGTAAGGATTTGACAACACTATAATAGAGCTACCATGTGGAAGAACATCACAAGCTACTAAAAGAAAATACTTAAAATAATTTTCAGCAGCAGATTTATGTGGTTTTAACAACTTTTTTTCCTCTTAAAGGGGCCTTGTCACTTACTATGACTTTACAAAAAACTCTGGTTGTATACAAAGGTTTTCCGAATAGATGATCACGACCTGTTGGCTCATTATGTTTTCTGTTTAACACTCTGCTTTTCCTCTATTTGTTAGTAAACAAAGTGCTTTTTTGTATATTCACCATAAGAAGACCATGTGACCAGAGATGCCACATGGGTAAAGAAGGAGAGGCAATGGAGCTGAGCGAGTCAGCAATGCCCAACGGATGCGTGAAAAGAAAGAAGTTCAGTAACCCTAACCCTGTAGGTTGTGTCAGACTCTGACCACGCCGAGCTCTGCAGGATGGTCTACTGGCTCTTATAGCAGCTTTGGCACTTGTTGCCATCTAGCTTTCTGATAGCTCCGTGGTACTGCCAGCAGATGGCACACAACGTTTGTGTCTGCTGATCACGCCTGGAAGATTTTTTTCAGGCTCAAAAAGGACTAAGTAAAGACTATCCGGACTGATGCTTGGCATACATTGTTTTATTTGAAGACAAATACATGGATTTTTGTGTTTCTAAGGTCATATGTGTATGTGACTAGGCCCCTTTAAAGCATACATTCACATAAAAATGTTGTATCTCACCATCCTCTTCTGTAGGCTCTGAGCAGATGTCAGCAGCATCCCATTCATAATTCTCATCTACTGATGGCTGTCTCCTAAAAAAATAAAGAAAAAAAACATGAGCTATGGACATTTGAAGTATGCTAACATTAGTTTTACCTTAACTTTAGCATGATAACACTATTGTTAGTATGTAATGTGGGCTCCTCAGACTCTGGCTCAAGGTGATCTTTAGCCTGCTAATAATCAATTTAGCACAATGACATTGGCATTAGTAGCCTAGCTTATCATTTACCATGATAAGACTGGCATTAGGCTGTTTCCTGTAGCTTTAGAAAACAACACTAGCATCTCCATGCCAAAAGAATTTCTGTTGTAAAACTGGCATTAACCAGATTGTTTCCATCTTTAGCAAAATAGCCATGATTAGCCGACCAACTTTAACATTAGCTAAATAAAATCATGGTAAGCATGACACGTCAACTGTAGTACGTAAGCCTATGTTAGCTTTAAGATAACTTTAGCAGAAATTGGTGTTTCAAACAACACTACAAAAAAGTTGACTCACTATTCTGTTCATTTCTATCTAAATATTTTTACTTGGTATTAGATGAGTACTGGGCTCACATTAAAAGCAACCACAGGATCATCCTGCACTGATAAAGGAAAAACACTCAAACTGTCTTCCCCTGAATCTAAATTCACAAAGTCACAGTGACCCATTACCTTTTCCTTAGTTCTGTTTGTCCAGTGTCCTCTGACCTCCCCATAGTGTCCTTTGGAGTCTCAAGTGATTGTGTGAGAGTTGGGGACAGGTGGCACAAGGAAAGACGTCCGTTAGTAGTCTCCATACTGCCACGGCCGCTGCTGGCATAACTGCTGTAGCTGCCACCCGACTCTGGCACTCCCTCATAGCCTCCTGACGCCACTTCCAGTGCCTCTAAATCATTGTTAACTGGTGGTAAGTACGTGGGAACTTCCTTCAAGCTGACAACATAACCTAATTGGTTCTTGGTGTCCTGATAGGAAGTTGAGTGATTGGCAGCATCGGCTGATGGGGAAGGCTGGTAGTAGTAAGGCACGTCAGGATTTGGACTCATAACCTGTGGACTGTGAGTTGGAGATAAATACTCCACAGCAGGGGGCAAATGTGGATCCATTTTGGTAGTTTTATGAGACAGTTCAACTGAGCAGTTCTCTTGGCTAAGTGAATCTATCCATGCGTTTGGTGTGAGAAAGGAGCACTTCTTCTGTCTCCTCAAGTCTAGACTCTGGCTTCGCTGTTTGCGGTCCAATGTTTTCAAGCCTCGGCTTCGACCTTTCCACAGTTCTGGTTCTGAAGGCTGCTGAGAATAATGGACCCTGTCAAAGTTGTCCACAGAAGCATTCATGCTGCAATTGAAGCTTGTGCTCCTCCTCATGTCTTCATGCCTACTTCTTTGAGACAGCGAGCAACCGTTTTGAACATGAGAAGCGATCCTATGGTGTAACATGGGCTTTGTAGGTTGCAATGTGGGCTCCTCAGACTCATCAGCCTCAGGCTCATCTACACTCATCTCAACATACAACTCTTTACCAGTAGGTTCAGTAAGCATTTCTTTCAATCTTGTAGGATCTGGTACTGGGCCATTACGAAGAATGTTTTCTCTTTGTGGTTTACCGAGTGAATCCATTGCTTGGTGGTCAAAATATGTGAAGCGTCTTAGATTATCGAAGCCTGGTGCTGCCTCTACTCCTTTACATCTCTGTTGAAGGAGAGTTGATTTGTCAACTAAAGAATGCCTGGCCCCATTGGGTTGTAGCAAGGTGTGTTTAGCAAATGATTCAGGAGAATAAGGAGATAAAGAGGGACTCAAAGGTGACAATGTATTCATATGCTCTGTGAATGGATTGAAACTTGACCTGGAATTGAAAGAATGGGTTTCCCAGTTGGCTAAGGAAGATGTAAGGTTACTCGTTTTCTCCTTACCACCCTGACGATAATTGTTTGGGAGGGTCTTGCTTGTGTATTCCCTAAACATAAACTTCCCATCAGTTTCTTCCACATTGCTTGTTTCCGTTTGCCCTGTCTTAATTTTCATGGAGTTTCTCTCTAGCGTACACCACTGAAGCTCCCTTTCCAGTTCCTTTCTCTCCTGAGCCAGCCTCAGACACCGACTAAGGTTCCCCTTCTCGCGTTCATGCTCCATTTGGAGAACCAGAGTGCTTGCCGTTGTTGATGGCTGCCCGAGGCTGGCTCGGAGATGTGGGAGCACAGGAAATACTGAAGGTAATCCTCTATTAAGACGAGGCATGGTGCCAAGACTGCAATCGGAGAACAGGCTGCTCTGATCAGGAGAACCAATGCTTTCCTGGTGTGGCCGGAGTTGGACCATACTGCACATTTGACTTGAATCCTCCTCAGGTTTAAAAGGAGGGACATCAACAGAGAGCACATATGGCAGATCCTTCTTGTCCTCTTTTTCCAAGTGAAGTGACACAGATCTTCTGACTCTGGGAATCTTTTTGCTATCAACGCTCATTGTGTCAAAGTCACTAAGTGTGAACCGGCCATCTGGACCTCTAGAGATCAACTCAATGGAGGGGGACATTAAAGAAGTTGTCTTAGAAAGCCGGCTTCTGCTGTAGATTGACTCTAGATTCCTGCGTCTGTTATTATTCTCCGTGATCAAGGAGGAGCAGTCCGTCTGTGAGGATGTGGTGGAGGACATTGTGGGGTACAGGGAGCTGGCTGGGAGGAGGCTTTTCTTCAGCAGACTGTCTGGACTACTGGAGCCTGAAGTCTTACTGTGAGAGTGAGGGGGGAGATAGGGAAGGACAGAAGAAACACAGCTTTAAGTGGAAGAGAAATTGACTGCTAAAGTAAGACTGCATGAAATATAGCCAGAGGAACAGAGATTACCCTGAGGAAGATGACAACACAAAACTGGAACTTGTTAGCATTTTCAACACATTTAAAGGAAGGAAATAGGGAAAGGTCACTGGCTTGTATTACTATGGAATGATAAAGGGGTACTCACATTGATGGGGAACACTTATAGATGGCAGGAAGGGCCTCTGAAAGGGAGGGAGGATGTGTAAGATGGTGTCTGACTTACTAGCCAAGAAGTATTAAACATAATTGATTCTAACAAGAGCCCATTAAAGGACTCAACACAGATTATTCAAACCAGCAAGCAATGAATGACATCCATAACTTTGCTAAATCCACACCAAAAAAATGTCTAATATATGACGCTGGTTGTCATAAATTAGAATTAGAATGTCTCAATATTGTCTTAAAAGGACCATAGCAAATGTTCCAGGATTTTCAGACGTCTGCCACCTCTGGCGACAACTTGTAATGACACGAGTGTTGTGCACATGCATGGGAGAAGGGGAAAGAGGAAAAACAACTGTCGCTGCGACTTCACAGGTCTTTTGTTTAGAGGCGTAGTGTCTTCTAGACTAAGAAAGCTATAAATACTGAAGTTAGTCTGTGTTCTCTCACTAATGCATTGATCGGAGACTCAAAGTAGCCAGGTAAACGAGACCAAGCAGCATGTCACCCCCACGTGCACGCCAAGAGGATTTAGCCCGAATCAATCCCTCATGAACTGAATAATCCAACCTATTGAGGCAACTGCCTTAAATTTGCACTATGCACCTTTAAATAAATGATCATATTCAAGATGGAGTTCATCTAAACAAGTAGTGGGATACTTACCATTATCTTTCTTTTTGCGTCGCCGGTCCCTCCTGCGGCTGACGACACAAGCAGCACCGAGCAACAAAATCAATGCCAGTAACATGAAGCCTATCCCACCCAACACACCGGCCAGCAACGGCTCCGGAACAAACTCCAGGAGTCGTGACGTAGCTGGGTAGCTCTCAGTACCTATGAGAATAAACAGAAGTACATTTTGAAAAGCAAAAACAGAATAACTGTATAATTTAGCTATAAGTAGAAAAATAAAACTGTAACTCAAGTCCAAGTCTCACAGTCGAGTTCAAAACCTCAAGCCTGAATCAAGTCTTTGATTGTGTGACTGAAGTGCAACTTAGGTCCAAGTGTCAGATTTAAGTCCCAAATCTTAACTGTGAGTCACATCTGGAGTGTTTGTTCATCCTAAGTGAAATTTGGTTGAAAGTCTTTGATTCAAGTTTCAAACCTCGAGACTGGGTCAAGTCTTGAATGGATACATAACCACAGGTTTGACCTGAATAAAACATGAATTGATTTTAACTGATTGTATTCACTGTAATTATTTTTGCTTTAATTGTTGTTGCGATTAAGATATTTTTATACAATTTTTTTCTAATAAAAAAGTTGATTTTAGACAACTTCTTGTTTAAATTTGTATGTATTTTAATCTTATATTGTTAACATTATTATTATAATATGGTCCCAGTCTTCACTTTTTTGTCTAGAATCCATGTTTCTTTCAATTTTACATCTACCTCTCTTGTCCCTCTTGATAATCAGCAATAATTAACTCCTTTGTCCTTCAAACCAACATCCTCTCAGCTAACTACACATTTCTATAATTGTATTTAATGCTTATCATATATTATTATTACATATTATTATTAGCTTTTTTTTAGCTCATTATTACATTTGTTTGTTTTTGGTTTATGATAGATTTTTTTTAAAGCCTCTAAATCTTATCCTCTATAAAGTATTTGTATTCCCTTCCCTGTATATGAAAAGATTTAAAGGTTGATTGATTGATTCCAAGGATTGATTTCTGGACAAGGAAATCCAATCCAACAAGGCCCAACCTCACAATTTAAACGACTTAAAAGATCATTCACACACGGTTAAGTCATAATGTTTTACCTGATGCATATACATATTAAAACATACAAAAAAATATTAAAACATAGTTTTTAAAACTAAATTGATAATCTGCTTCCCTGAGATTATCATAATTGAACCATAAATATGTTTATTTATTTTTTTTTTTTCGTCAGATGACTGATACTCGACACAGGTGTTTAAACAGAAATTTGAGTTGTGGCTGCAATGACATGCCACATAAGAAGTCAGAGTCCTACATCTAATTTAACATTCCTGTCACATGTAGATAAAAGTAAAAAAAAATTCAGAAGTTATTAGTGGAGCTATTTCTATCACCCAGGCTTCAAATGGGCAGCGTTCCCAGGGGTCCCGCACTGATTCCTCTAGTGCAGGAGGGACGACAGAGGAAACATGGGGTGTAGAGAAAGGCTTGCAGAGTGTGAGGCGTCACTTTGAAGAAAAGGCTGCTCTCAAACACCTACCTGTGATGGAGACGTTGACTGACGGACTGGGCTCGCTCAGCAGCTCCCCCCGACGGGAAAGCATCCGCAGCTCATACACATGATCCTGAACCCGGCAGCCGTGCGCACAGAACCAAACACACACACAGTGGGGAGGACAGAGGATGAAACCACACTTTGTCAACACATAGCGCTGTCTGCAATGCTAATGAAGTTCATTTGAATTCACGTGGACCCACAGAGGAGAGGGAAGGGGGAGATGAAACAGGCAAAGGAAAAAAAAAAAAAAAACGGGTAGACGACAAGGGAAGTTATGACTGTCATGTAGTGTTCCTAACAGAGTTTACAAAATAAAACCACTGCATTACAGAGGGCACACAGCTCTTCAAAAGGGGCTGATTAGGTGCACAGGGAGGAGTGAGTCTGGCTCTTTACCTTCTGTAGTCCCACAACCAGTATTTGGCTGCTGCTGGCATTGATGTTTTCCTTCAGATTGAACCACTCCTCTTCTGCGGAGCGGGATTGGAGGACAAAGCCTGTGATGGGAGGCTGCTGAGCTTCAGGAAGGGACCACTGCAGAATAACACCTGCTGAGCTCTGATTAGCTGACAGCGACGCGGGGGGCTTTGGTTTAGTACTCGTCACAGGAGGATCTAATGCAAGGAGGATTAGAAAGACTTTCAGTCAATCCGTGGAACAAATTTCGCTGGAAAAAAAAATTAAATTAACGACAATGAAACTGCTGCTGAACTCAAGAGTGTGAGTTCAGCAGTCAGAAATTTTCCACCTGTATGTTTCTAAAAGCTGAACTCGCCTCCTCTGTTTAGAGTTGGATTTGTTTGTTTTTCACGGACTCAGCTACGCATCTACATCTCAAGGATAGGGACCAAAATGGTCATATTTTGGACAGAGTAGATAGATGGTTTGAGAGAGGAGTGACGAAAGCCATTTTATGTCAAAAGAGAAAATAAAAACATCTCTAAACAGAAGAAGAGGCCTCAGTTTACAGCTTTCAAAAATAAAAAGTGCAGCAAATGCCAAGTCAGTTTGAGGACAATTCATGCTTTCTTGTAAGTGAGCAAATATATTTCAGTGAGTTAGGCCAACAACGGCACTAGCAACGCCTTGTGGTGTATGTGATTTAGATATGAAGAACACGGTCCTACAACTTAAAAACTTGGAACTTCTCCTTTAAACTGAAAGCCCAGTTTAAAGCCCTTTGGATGAAGAGCAAACTGGAACTGAAGTCCAGTTGATGGTTTTTTTTTAAAACCTTTGCTTTTGGATTTGCAATGTCCTGGTTGACCAAGAATCTTCCTTCTGTACAGGATGCTGTTTGCGGGGATTTACTTATGAGTTTAGCTTTACTCAAAATAACAACAGAGCATTCAGGGTGCATATTTTGTTAATATACATCTTTCAAATTATTTAACATTGATAGCATTGTATATGAATCTATCTGGCAGCTTTTATGGCTTGCAATGCATTTAAAAAATAAATCCTTTAGGAACTCTACAACAACCCTTTATTTGTTTCTGCTGTAATGGACATACATTCACCAGCCATTCTATTTATTTTTTGTACACCTTGCAAGTGCCAGGTCAGACTCATTTTGCCTTTTGCATCAAGAACTGCCTTGATTTTTTTATGGTGTAAATCTAACAAAAAGTCTTAAAAACATTCCTCAAACAGTTTGGACCATTTTTGACCTGATGATGAATCCCAAAGGTGCCCCTTGGATTGAGATCTTGTGTCTAAGGAGGCTATAGTATAAAAGGTTAGAGTGTAGTTCAAGAAACCAGGATTTTGACTTTTATACAAAGCATTATCCTGATAGAGGTGACCATATAAACATCAGGTAAACTGTGGTCCAAAGGGTATCGACGTGGTCAGCAACAATACTCA
Source organism: Fundulus heteroclitus (assembly GCF_011125445.2). Taxonomy (NCBI): domain Eukaryota; kingdom Metazoa; phylum Chordata; class Actinopteri; order Cyprinodontiformes; family Fundulidae; genus Fundulus; species Fundulus heteroclitus. Next base: position 8,958,781 of record NC_046368.1, on the reverse strand, counting down.
AGTAGGCCGTGGTGTATAAACAATGGTCCATTAGTACAAAGGGTCCTAAACTGTACCCAGAAAACATCTGGCACATCATTGTACTGTCAGCAACAGCCTGATATTTAGATACAAGGTAAGGATGTTTTCATGCTTTCATTTTCATGTCTTTGACTCGATCATGGAGGAGGGACCAGAATTAATTCCACCACCCTGCTGCAAAGACAGTCTCTCCGCAGGGTGCCTGCTGTAAACCCAGACCGCTCCTTATAGCAGGGTCCATGCTACAGACCACTCCCACAGACAGGGGGTCAGAGCACTTCTGACCAGACCCTCACTTCTCTAAGACCACTTCTCCCTGGAACACTCCAGGACTTCCACTGCGCCTTCACCTTCTTCCTGCCTAAGACAAAGGAAGAGGGAGACGGGCCTGAAACGCGATGGGCCCTCCCAGGGCCTGAAAGACGCACAAACCAGCACCAGGGATAAATCTTTGTTCACCCGGAGAACATGACCGGGCAAATCCAAGTTAAGTCTGCTGTCTTAACTTCAACGTAAAACGCCGGAGGAAAAGAATCCATCCATGCCCAAACAGCTTTTTTTTATTTCTTCTCAGCCTTTACAGGAAAGCGGACTCCAGACGGAGCTGAAAAGCCGACAAACGACCCACTTTTCCATGCTGAGGGGAAAATCTGCTAAAATCGTGACTGGAACCGGGTAAGAGGACGCCGCAGAGCCCAGGTCTCCGATCCCGACAACGCTGTCGGTTAGCTCATAGCTACATGGCTGCAGTCCGCTGCTGAACAGACCAACGATTTTCCCTGCTTTTCATGCTCCTTCCTTGGATGGCCAAAGTGGACTGAACTCACACGAGGCACCGACAGGTTGGACAGAGAAACTCAAAGGGAAAGGTTACATGGTCATTGGAAAATGTGTGTCACGCTCATATGGTGTCTTTAAACAAAGGGGCTAATGGAATTAGCCCATGCTAGCATCCTGTTTCATGGCATTGCCGATATAGTTCAAATGTGTTTTATGCTTATAACAAGCGTTATCTCTTTTGTGTACCTTTACATTTAAGTAGTTCCTTTCTTTTATCTTCATTTTGCTTAGTAGTTTAGTTAAGTTTCACTAACCTAGTAGAGAGGATTTGTTAATTGAAATATAGTGTTAATTCAGATAAACAGCATTATATAGTGATGTTCTCTGGATGTTCATTTAATTTCTGTAAATAAATTGAACCAGAAGAAGTTGTTACTCCTTTATTCTATGTATGTGCAGAGTTTGCTGTTAAAATATCGCTAGTGCTTGAATTCATCCCTTTTAACCATTGTCCTGATATTAGCTTAAGAGCTGATCATCACCAGACAATACTTAACCAACAGAAAGTTATTTATGAAACATTAAATAACTTTAAACAGTGTAAAACTGCACAACAATGGTAACTAGTGATTTGGGCTTGTTCCCTGCATCAGAAATTGCCAAACTTGATTGAATTCTTAGGAACATCAGACTAAAAAAAAAAGGATATTGATTATTTTGACAACTAACACCTTGGTAATCTTTGGAGTTTCCTGTAATTCAGTGATCAATATTACACACCCCATGTCAAGCAAAACTGGATTGAGTAAAATATCCCGAAATGTCCAAGGTTGGTCTTCTCAGCCACTGGATTAAAAAAAAAATATTTGGTTGGATTTAAAGAAGGCAGCAGTAGCACAGTGGCCATGAAATATCAATGAGCCTTGAGGCTTTTAAACATGAACAATGAGGAACGACTGGGACTAAGGTGTAAGGAGCTTGTCAGCACTAGCTGAAAACATTTGTTGGAGCTTAGAAAGGACAAAGAATGCTCCACACAGATACAATGTCTTTTCAGGTGAATGAGTTGAGTATTTCTGCCTATGATTGTACATGGAAAGTTTGCATAAAACGTTGAGTAGTATTGTGAAGCACTAGACAGTTTGTCTGGAATACAAGAAGAAAACCACATAAATCAACTTTGATGCGTGATCTAATGTTTATTATCTGACAGCCGAGACTAGATTTATGGCCAATATTCCCACAGCTGACGCTGTTTACTGCCCACTTAAAAAAAATGAAAACACACACATGATTAATTAATGCATTACATCTTTAATTTGAAAGGGAGGAGAAAAATCACAGATAAGTAATAAATTAATATGAACACAGATTCTGCCTGAATGTCTTAATGATATAATGAAGGCCTAAAAATGCCAATACCTAAATACCTAAAAGCATTTAGTGAAATGCTCAAAAACTGTAGAACATATTTATTTGCTCAACTTTGGGTTTATAAAGCCCCCATATACGTAGCTTGGCAGCCAGCCTGACTTACGCTGTGTGTATTCAACACACAGCTTGTCGGTCTGGACAGGCTCAAACTCTGTCTAAAACTTTCCAGACCAATCATAGCACGGAAGGCAGGAGTTTAAGTTGCATCACTCCTTACCCATAATGCATTAGGGCTTTTCTGTAACCATAACAGTCAAGATGGCGGCTGCAACAGAGTGATGTTTTAATGATGCCTTTTATCATGTCGTGAATGAGCTGGATATGTCTTTAAAATTTCAACAACTGGATGCTCTAAGAGCTCAAACAGAGGACATTGTTTGAACTTTGCGTCATATCCAGTTATCTGTTTGGTTCTAACCTGCTACCGCTGACCCTGTTAGTCCTGCCTTTGAAATTAGGTTCTACTGGCAGCTTTCCCAACTGATATGCCGTGTTTGCGGTGTAAGTCAGTCTGGCTAGCCAGGCTACCATGTACCCTACTGTGCACATTTGAGCCTGACACTGAACTACATGCAGACGTTCACCAGCCATGAACGTGCTCCTGAATTATTGTGTCTGGATATTTGACCATTCATTTTGGTAGAACTAGTAGAGTTAACCCAAACTGGTGAGTTCCCTAGTGTAGACCCGGCTTTCAAGCATAGTTAACAGATTTTCCATAATGTTCATGTTGGGGTTTTGGTAAGACCAATTTGAAAGTTTTGATGTGTGTTTTGGATGACATCCACACAGTCTGGTGCTCAATAATTTAATAATAATCATCTGTTTTGTCATTGCATCCATTTAATCCATCCTTCAGGGAAGAGTGGACAACCACTATGTGGCTTACTCAGGGTCTTACTCAGGGACCCAGAGTGGTATTCAGTAGGATTCAAATTAGGGAAGTTGCCATCTTACCCGGATGCAAGCGCCCCACTCTCCCATTTTGACCCAAATTGTCTAACTCTGATAAAAATAAATTGTTTAATATGTTAGATGAGAGATCAGCAAGAGTCAAATCTTCCATTAAAATGAAGGATGATGAACTAGAACGTTGCCCTTACCTCAAATTCAACACTTTCATGCTTGACTGAAATTGGCAGCGGTCCCCTTTCACAAGATAAAACACTTTTTATGGTCATAGGGGCCAAAGGTTAAGCTGTTTCACTTTACAGTAAAGAAGTAAAGAAAATCCTTTCAAACCCAAGAACACAATATCAACTGTGAAGCAAGGTGAAGGCAGGATAATGCTGTGGGCATGCTTCACTGGAGGAGGTGGACTCGCTCCAAATTCTGCAACTTCCCATTTAATCAACAGCTTGATGGTTGAATGCTAAACACAGTTTGGTCTTCCAACAGAACATTGATCCCAAACACATTAGAACAGGTTCTGGAGTGGATAGAGCCTGCTTACATTAAGCTTCTGGAATACTCCTAACCTCAACCCTATTTGTAGATATTAATTAAAAGGTAAATTCATATTGGGAAACTATCTAATTTAAATAAACATTATATTCTGCCAGAAACAGTAATCAAACATGTAGCTGAAAGTATGCCAGGAGCTTGCAGGTGGCAACAAAAATCTTTAAGTGAATTTGCCCTTTGTTTCTACATCACAGCTTTAAAGGGTACAAGTTACATATCCACTGATAATTTTGCAACATTTAATCCATGTGGTTTAACTATAACACTATATAATATCCCTTAGAAAGGTAACATAATGTAGGACTCTCCTGCCCCCAACGATAGCTACATGCTGTCAGATGTCCTTGTCAGCTATGTATGATGACAACAAGGAAATGAATCCCGCTAAAATATTTCCTTTATTAAAAAAAAGTTAGTTTTGGTAGAGGAAAATATAGACTGCCAATGTTCAGAAGCTGTTCCCATCCTTGTTTTCAATGCCTTCAACTGAAAGCAACTCGTTCTCAGATGAAGTACGAAAAAATAAAATTATTGCCCAGTAAAGCTAGGATCTGTAGATGTGCAGGTATTCCATTATATATTAATACAAAAATAAAAGAAAAAATATTGTTTCATATTTATTCAGTGAAAAAACTGGTGCAATCCTTCCACCAACAAGACTACAAATAATATATAAAAAGACATCAGGCCCAGATGCACTTACTGACCTCACATCTGCCAAGTTTTATTTTAGCCTTTGGGCAAGTCATTATAAAGTTTCCTAGTTTGTTAAAGTTTATATAGCTGCTGCTGGCAATGCTTGTAATTTCAAAAAGTCACAATAAAGATCAGCGCAGGCTAAAAAAATAATGAAAAAAAATATTTCTTTATTAAAAACATGCACAAATAAGTCAAAAGATATACATACAGTTTTAGCAATTCTTTACTAGATGTTTGCATTACCATGACAACTTTTTGTTTTACACCATTTGACATGAAATCTGACATTAAAGGCCAAGTGTGTAAGATTTTCACACTGGCACACCATCAACATGTCAACATGTCCTCCATGTATTTGGTGCCAAGCTAATGCTAATAGCTACGGTCATCGTGTGAAATGGTTTTTCGCACTGTTGCCAAGTCACTTGTAAATTCTGCATTGCTTTGGGTTCCTTTCTGAACATGCAGTCGCTTATTTGGGCTCTAAAATAGGCAACTATAAACACAAGAGACCCGCTCACACCACTGCACTATGGACACCGTGAACCAGCTGATATCACTCTGCCCCCCTGTGTACACACACATTCTCTGAGAGGGAGATGGAGATGAACAAACTAGCCATCTCTGCCGGGGAGGACAGAGTAGTTACTGGACTACATTGCCCTTTTTCTGACGTCAAAAATAAACTTCACTGTTATATTGAATTAACTTACCTCCGTCCGTCTGTCCGTCCGTCCGTCCGTCTTACCTTACCTTAACTTACCTGTCCAGCAAAAAGCCGGAAACCTCTGCATCAGTTTTTAATCCCTGCTCCCATATGAATTATCTCCACCTGGTAATAATAGCTGCGCCAATATAGACACTCGTTTTCTCCGGGTTATTTATTTTATTTTTTTCATTTCCCTCTCGCTGGGCAAAGAGTGTGGATGGTCCTCCATTTCAGCAGAAAACAGCCAATAGAATGAGCTACAGTCATCTTTGCTTGTTTGTTGAAACATAATGTTTCTACTCCTCCACTGATAGCATGTCCTCATATGGAAAACAGATGGGGAAAACGCGTATGGCTGACACGTTTGTCCCCTTTCAGCTACTTTAATGTGGGTGCACGACACCTATGTATTTATAAACTACTAATTCAAGGTTATGAGAACGCTTTCATTTTTGATGTGATGTTATTAGCGTTTGCCAGAATATATATTTATAAAACCAATACTGGATTTTACATAGAAATATGGCTTTTAGCCAATATAAATAATTTTGGTAATCCTAACTGACCTCAAAACAGGAACAGTTTAGTCTGATTTAATGTCAGACAGTGAGAAAAGAAAAGGAAAAGGAAGTGTTTTTTTTATACAGTGTATGTAAATATTTGGTTCCAGCTAGGGATGCACCAATAATACAGTGTTTTAAATCAATTTTGAGTTCAAGTACTCACATTTAACCACTTGCTGATACCGAGTGCTGATAAGAGTAGCTAAAAATAAATGCCATACACTCCTTACAATTAATTTGAACATGCTTAATTTTAACTAGGTACATTAAACAGAAATAGCCACAGTTGTATTGTATTTTACTAAAATAGAACCAAACAGTGTAACAAAACATAGCTTACATTTTAAAATGTACTGGATTTTTTTTAACACTCAGCATTGCCACAACTTTTACAGAAATTTAAAAAATATATAACTTTACAAACATAAAATGGTGCTGAGCAGCTGACATTAAATTATGTTATCTATAAAGTCTGTCTTTGAGGTCTAACCCTGTTTTAACAAAGCAAGGCTCCAAGTTTTCCTTGATGAAAAGCACCATTTCTGCGTTATTGGCAGTTACTCTTTTCCGGCTTTCATCTAATGCGTCACACTGACCTAAAAAGTTTCTCCCTTTCCACTTCCCAGTCTGCTACATGGATCTAAGAGGTACCTGTGGGATATTTCTGTTGAAGTGGGGAGCCGCACGTTATTAACCCCAAAGTACTGCTGTGGGTTGTCTTCCTGAGCAATTGTAGTCTCTCCAAGGTAGGTCCCTGACTGGCGGCACCAACTGGTGCATGGGCTCAGTGAAGAAGATTGTTGCTCATCTGCTAACTTTTCAAACACCCTGTCCAACTAACTTGTTCCTTGTGAGGCTTCCTGGCAGGTAGGTCTTCTAGATTAATCTTTTTGCTCTACTGCAGATGCCCTCTGCAGCTCTACCTTCAGCATTTTCTTGACCTCCATAAAAATGTTGATATTTGAGGAAGAAAAAGCCTAAAATGGAGAAAATAATGGCGTAATTGTTTGCTAATAAGCTAGTTGGTGAATTTTAAGTGAATATCATGATATATTATCAACTGACATAAATTAAGTTCATTATGTAGCATGTTAGCTTAAGTGCAATTATTAATAGAAACTATGTAATTGCATTATTTAAGTTAAGCGGTTCGGAAAAGGGATGGAAGTTAAATTGTAATATATTTTAGCTTAGTCATAAGTCATAATGAAGAGTTATTTTAACTATATTCTGTGATATACTAAGCAAATAAAGACAGAAATATTTCTTTTTACCTTGGTTCCAGTACAGTTAAAATGCAGTAGAGGGGCTTTTCTCCACTTAAGTGAAGCGGCTCCTGACAATTGTAGCGGATGATGACTTCATTGTTTTGATGATTTACATCACGTTAAGTCTCACAAGCACATTCGGAGCACGGACGGCATCCAATGCAAATGCATCAGAGCCGCTTGTTTTTTGGTGTCAGGTCTTCAAATGGAGCCAGCACAGCAATAATGTTTTCTGAAGTGCCCACCGGTGAGATTATCTGGAGGTTCATGTTCAGATTTGGAGATTACATGGGCTGTCTTTTGTTCGATGAGAATCTGTAACATGTAGCATGTGCTATTCCAACGGCTCTGGTGGAATAGCACATTGAAAGACTCCAAGGCCTGTTGGAGTCTTTAATTGGCTTTTTGAGTTGCAGCTGAATTTCTTGCGCTCGAGCGTAGGCTAATGAGGAGTGATTAAAATGTCCAAGGGTTTTCCGACCAACAACCAAAGCATCACTCCCACTCCTGTAGTCCTTCGCTAACCTTCAACTGGAGGTTTGATAGCATTAATAAATGGATTTTATCATAGTGTTAGCATAATCCCAGAGCACAATATGAACACCTCTGGAGCATGTCATTAAACATCTGTGATAGTTTGGCTACTGTGTGAAGCCCACCGCTGATCTCCATGCAAGATGACTCCGCAGTGTAAAATCTTTGTCTGTTTATTTTGCGATGAAGCTAATGGAGGGACACCAAGCTAACACTGCTCCTCCAGGTCTCAGTTGTCAAGCCGAAACGTCTTGCTAAAGGCTTTCAATGTGCTTCTTCATTGTCATGTAGTTCACGCAAAGTTGTCACTGGTGTGGTGGTGGCTAGGAATCTCATACCTCATGTCTAGCACACTTATTGTAAACAACGGATAATGGCTGGTCATACAGATCAATTTATTAAGTAAGAGTCTCTGTTGTCTGGCTGTCTCTGCTTCTTCTGTGTCAGCTGAAAAGCCTGTTGTCGCCATTTCCCGTTGCCATTACAAATGAGCTTAAACTGCGTTAAAAGAGTTAGATTTTGTTCCTCCTCATGGCAACTGTGCCAAACTTAATTTACAGTTTGTCGTACTTTTATCACCTTTGTTACAACACTGCTACATAACTCCTCCTCTACTACATGGCTGTTCAATGTCCCAGTGCTGTTAAGTGATCTATCCAGCTACCGCACGTTGTCTTCTTTTTATGTGGCTTCCTTTTATTTTATGAAGTAATACCGCTGGTTACGAGGCTAAAGAAAATTAATGCTCCTTTCTCGCTGGTATCAGGTCAAGTGGTATCGGAGTACATTTATAAATACAAATAAACACACATGGTATTGAATAGTGTGGTGCAGCTGTAGCTTCAGCTATATATAATGAGAATATTCCATTTTAGACACCATGTTCCAGAACTGCAGAGACAGAGAGGAAACTAGGAAAATTGTACTGACCCAAAGTCCGTGCAGTGGCAATCTCACTGAAGGGTCCTGTTCCATATTTATTCTGAGACAGGATGCTGAACTGGTAGTTGGTTGCAGGAGACAGGCCCGACACCTGCAGGCTGGTGCCAGAGGAGGAGGGAACAGGCAAGGAGAACCAGTCCTGCTTCCCGTCATTGTCGCTAGCAGAAATCTTCTTCACCCTGCAGAGCCAGAGAGAGACCGGGGTAGGAAGAGTGAGAACAGAAGAGCAGCTGTCATGTGTTGGACTATGGTTATCAGGTTTTGGTAGTAGTTGGACTGTGGCATCTTCCTACCTCAGTGGCTGTCTACTGAGTGATAACAAATATCACATTCAGAAGGTGCATGTATTATCTGAAAGGTTTATAAAAAGGGAGGTGTGTTTGTTGTTCTTAGGGAAATCTTCCACATTCGGCTTCCCGATTCCACCAGATCGTTGCATAGATCTGTAGTTTTTGATATGTCTTTTTTATAATAAAACTCTCCTTTGTTCAACTGAGTCTGTGGAAACAGAGTTTTATTTCTGGAACATCCTCACATTGGCAGTTTGAAAGTGATCAAACTCCAATAGACAAAAGTCCAACTTTTAGTGTACTGTATTATCTTTACTTTCTGGTTTCTTACGGTTTCCAAGTTTCCTAGTACTCTGTTGGTTTTGAATCATTCTTATATTGTGTTCTGGTAGCTTACTAGTTATTGGTTTCTGGGGTTTCATTTCTAAAAACATTGCATAGGATCTATACTAGATTTATAAAATCATAGGCATATACACCAGCAAGCTATTTGACTTTATAAATCATGGCTGTACCTGAACATTAGTACACAAGGTTCAGCCTCATGTTCTACACACCATAAGTGGTTAATGCAAAGCGCCTCATGAATGGTGGTGTATATTTAAATGACTCTGCTGGTCATTGTTATTTCATGGTTAATGATGGCAACCATGGAGAAAAAGCAACAAAACTATTGACAAATATCCCAGAAAGGACTTTATTAAATGTGTAAATCAGAGGTAAAAACACAAATGGTGTCCCCATTAAAAGAACTTGTTAAAAGGTGAACCTTATGGCTGAATAACACCCTCACAGAGCTATGCTCCATGTTGAAATTCCTCCTGTCTTGGAGGAGGCTGCGCGTCTAGAACATTCTGAATAGGAGGGAAACCAGGAGAGATGAGGTCGCCCCCAATAACAAAGTCACAACAATGTCATACAATGTTGTGCAATTCACCACTGTACCATCTGCTTCACCAATTTCCCCATCTCCAAAAGGAGGATGCATTTTTCCAACGAGAGAAAAACATTTGAGTGGAAAGTGACGTACACAAGTTTCAGGCCATGTTTTGCTTTAAAAATGAGACCCCCGGTCTGTGTTCAGCCCCTGTTCTGCCATTCATTCTCTCTCATTCGTTCTGTCTGTGTTCTCTGATTGTACTCTCAGCTGCTTCCACTCTGCTCATTAGTCTCGATTTCTTGTTCCACTCATAAATTCTCCTTAGTAGATATTCCTCTCTGGTTCTTCAGTCATTGCTTGCTCATCTGCTCAATCCTGCTCCGTGTAATTCTCCCCTCACTGTCTTCCATCCATGTTCCTGTTTTTTTTTTCTGGATTTAAAAAGTTTCATGATTCTCAGTTCATATTTTTGAACAATCATTTTTGTATTATTAAACATCCTCACTTTTTGGCCCATGCTTTTTGCTATCATTTGGGTGCTCCACATCGACCCCACCCCCACCCACACCACCTTTTTTTGACAGCAGCAGGAATTTCTGGGAGTCTGGTTGTATGAAACATGACAGGAAAGTAGGTTTCATTAATCATTCATGCTCATCATCTGCTCGAGATATCACGGCAGAGACAGCGCTGATGGATCGAAAATATTGCACAAAGAACTTGAAGCTCCAATTAAGTGTGATTTTCATGTTTCTACCAGAGCTTTGACCTTCAGGGCTTCACCTATTCAGAGCTACAGGAAAATATTCAAGTCAGTCATAATAATAAGACTTTTCTTTAAGACAAAAACATAAAAGGGAGAAAGACAAAAACTTGTTGCAAGACATTAAGTGCAAGCTGAATTAACTTAAGTGGCATAATTCAATATTTTTAAGGTAAAACAAAAAAAACAGGAATAAATTTCAGTTCAAAACAACACAAGTTTTTTTTATCCTTTCTTGTCCTATAGTCATAGCTTTTGGATATATCTTCACAATGGAGTGCAGATATGTCTGCAGAGCATGTTAAGAAGAAACTGGACGTTTCTACCCTAGTTGAGGCCAAATACAATCATCTGAAGCTATATGCAATTATCGCAGGCTTTCATGGGAAAAAAAAAGATACAACTTTGCCTTTTCAAAACCAGTGAAAAATGTTAATGTCAGTCAGAAAACAATAGGACGCTTTTGAAAACAAAGTGTAAATGGGGTGAAATACAAAAACATGCAGTTATCTTTTTTGACAGATATACGCAGGTGCAATTTCAGTTCAGCCTAGATGTTACAAACAAAAATCACACAAAAGCAGAGACAGAATCATTTTCGATGATGAGAGGAAAGGAATGTCTGAAATAGCCGACCTGCATCGACAAAACAACTGCTAATCCATTGCTTTTAAACAAGAGCATATGTCTTTATATTGAGATACCAAGGGGCAAAACATTCAGAAGCTTTTGGGAATTTGTAGCTACATCCAGACCAGATGTAGATGGATGTGCATTGGCTTCTAAGTCAGGAGTCATCCAATACATGCAGAACAGTGGGCTCTGAGGACCAGGGTTGAGGACCACACAATATGTAGAGGAAATGTGTTCTGGGCAAATTAGATCAAAGCCAAACACTTTTGGCACTGCACATGACATTAAACGTGCCACCCTGACCATGAAACATGCTGGTGGGTGGGTTTTCTTTAGCAGAGTCAGGAAGGCTGGTCAGAGTTAAAGGGAAGATGGATAGAGCTAAATCTTGGATGAGAACCTGTTAGAGCAGGGTTTCAAACTCCAGTCCTCGACGGCCGTGTATTCCAACATTTAGAGAGGCCTGTTCATGTGTCTAACACACCTGAATGGTTGACTTTCCTCCTCAGATGGCGGTCGGGTTCATAAGTCCTGCTGATGACCTAATTATTGGATTCAAGTGTGTTGAAACATGAGACGCGTCTAAAAGTCGCAAGACATCAGTCCCTGAGGATTACAGATTGCCTTGATGCTCAGTTCCGATTTTTTGATAAAATCAGCATTTTTTGGGCTGGCCGTTCATATTACTATTAAATGTGACCGCCATCATACTGCTATCTGAACGGTTTGAGACCTGCGAAGCGACCCGCATGCGCGGATAACAGAAGGTTATTAAGGACGTCACAGAGCAGCGCACTGTTTACGGAAGTAATGGCGAATGTAATTGTTTCTAGAAGTGTTCAATGAAGTTTTGAAGAATTGGGCTGTTCAGACAGCCACGAAAAAGACGGATATGGGCAAAAAGATTGAATTTGGGTTGCATTTCCATGCAGTGTGAACATAGCCTTAGAGGCAGCAAAAGACTTGAGGCAGGAGGTGGAGGCTCGCCTTTCAGAAGGAGAATCACCCTAAACATACAGCCAGAACACTGATGGTTTAGTTTCAGGCATATGCATCTGTTAGAAAGACCCAGTCAATGTCCAAACCTAAATCCAACTGAAGGTCTGTAGGAAAACTTAAAAAGAATAAAATAAAAATCAAGGTCAAGGTAAACTTTATTTACCCGAGGGGAAATTTGCTGGGCAGAAAGCAGTCACCAAAAAAATAAAAAAAAACCAACAACTACATAACCACAAAACAACAAATCTCACATCCTCACATTGCTCATCCAGCTGACAGGAGCAGAAATAAAAGGTTTCTTGAGCCTGTCTGTTCTACAGCGTGGCATCCTGTACCTCCTTCCTGAAGCTGGCAGGGGAAATTCTCCCCATGAATGATGGCTGCAGGACGATTTTAGCTTCTGCAGTTCTGGTGTTGAAAAGGTCACATAGTTCATTTGGGGGTATGCCAGCGATTTTACTACACAGGTTTACAATACACTGCCGACCATTCTTGTTTTAAACTGAAAGTGACCTGTGCCAGCAGATAGAAGGGTAAGAACAGACTCGATAAAACAATGATAAAATGTCCTCATAAAAACAGAACAGACATTTAAGGTGTGCAGCTTTCTATAAAAGTGCATACGCTGATTTTGACTCCACCTGTGGCTCAAAACTAAATTTGTCATCATTAACCATCCCCATGTATTTATACTGTGGAATCAACTCAACCGTTTGGTTATTGAGTTTTACTGAAGAAATCATTGTAGGCCTTTTTCCAATGTCTAAACATTTTTATCTCCGATTTGATGTTTAAAAAAGGAAACGTTGCACTGATTTAACAAGTCACTTACAACCAGGCCTTGTTTAAAGTTTTCCCTGTCAAGGAGTGAGCCAATGACACAGTCGCATGCAAACTGCTCTGGCAGTCACTTGTATATAAAACTAATAATTGAGGCGAATGGATATAACCCTGGGGAGCACGAGTGGAACCAAGGGACCTCTTTGGTGGACATCGGGAAGCTAAAACATCCACCAATACCATGAGGTTCAGGACATTCTTTAACCCCACAAAAGAGTTTCAACACTAAATGCATAAATTCATGTGGTACTTGATTAAAATCAGGAACTCCAAAAACAAACACTTCTTCACTAAAATTATGCCGGCATTATCTTTGTAGGCACACTTGGCCAATTTGACTTCCCTCTCCATTTGTTTGGTTAGTCCCCGGTGTTGTTCCATGTTCCCCTGATTCAAACAGGTGTACTTCTGAATAATAATAACCCCATTTTATTTAGTAATCTAAGGTTTTGTGTTAGAATGAAGAGGGATTTTCTCACAACCACCGTTATTACACCAGTCAAGATTCACATAAAGACACAATCCTGCATCCAGTGACTTTTCTGGTCCCTGTCCAGGTAGGACTCAGTACCAAAACCATCAGTTTCCATATTTTAGTCCAAATCACGTTGCTTCACCCATGCATAGGTGAATGCCAGAAGACAGCTGCTTTTATATGCTGCCAGAAACTTAACTTTTGCCTGAAGTTCATCCACTTTGTTTAGGAGGGACTGGACAATTAGTAGTGTTATACTCCAGTACATTTTCTCTGTGTTGCTGCTGATCTCCTCTAGTTCTCTCCTCTACCAAGATAACTGGTTCACTGCCCAAGGAACTGGTTTCCAGAGAATATCTGCTGGAATGACCACAAAAGAATCCCTTTCCAGAGCAGCGCCGTGATAAGAGAAATTCTGAAATGTGTTGCAAAAACATATCTGTGACATAGAGATATCAGCAAGAAAAAGAGGGCAATCAAACTCAGATGAATCTTCAACTCTCCACAGTTCAGTTCAGTCATTAAAGAAATCCAACAGACAAATCAAGATTGGCAAGAATAAAACAAAACAGATTAAAATTTAGTTTAGACCCCCCACCCCCCTTCCTTCCTTTTCAGCTCAGGTAAAACAAATCAGACATAACTGTTGGGTGTTCACTCGAACACACTGCTGCTGTGCCACTACAGATGTAGTGGCCCAGATGTGCCACTACATCTGGGCTGGGGATAGGCATTGGGTCCTGGGGTTCAAAGCAGTCTCAGGGGATGTTATCTTATTTTCTTTTTTTCCTCTATTCTATTTTTGTCACCTTGTCTTCCTTTTAGCATTTTTTTCATCTTTTTCTCTTCCTTTTTTTCTCTTTTACCTTTTCCTTCCTGTGTCCATTGAACGTAAAATAATCCCAAAATAACATCTAATGAAGCTTTCTGCATATATAAATCAAACGGAGCACTATGGCGAAAGCAGTAATGCTCCACTTGTGAAAGTAAATCTGTTGGGATCTCTTTGGTGTTGAGACAGTAATTCTTAATGCTACACTGCCAGACAGGACACGTTAAAAACATACATTGAGATTATATTACACGCAGGTGGTCTCCTTAAAGCAGTTGGCTATTCTATATATTTATCAGAGGTATTAGAACAAAGAGCATTGGATCCCAATCTATGGACCATATTCCACATTTTTTACTTAAAAAACATGTATTTTACTCTTGCTTTACTCTTGCTTTTTATTCTTCTTCACAATTAGTTCTTTATGTTTATCTAGGAAATAAAATCCTAGCAAAATACATTGTAGTCTTTGGGTATAACGTGACAAGGGGTGTTAATACTATTGCAAGGCGTTGTATAGTTTTGGTTTCTTATATTTTGAAGTTTCAGATGTATTAAAATGCTTTTATTCTGAAAGTGAAAGCCATGTTTGTATAATGAGGAACATGCCCTCCCTTCAGAACCTCTATTGTCCCCATTAAAACCTGCTTTTAATGCCTCCTTTTAGACAGATTTCATGATGCAAGACCTTTTTATTTACCTGCTTAGATCTGTTCAAAAGGATTTCTGTCAATGAGGTTGTTATCTGTAGGTTTCTGAGCCTCAGAGCAAATAAACCGTGTGATTTCTAAGGTAACAAAAACACTGATTCACAAAAAAGCAAGCTTATTATGCAGGCTTTTATCAGTAACCTTGTATTGGCCAAAACATTGTAAAGTTACGCTTCACAGCAGCGTCTTATATTGTAGCTGCCAAGAGGTGATAACAGATAAATGAATTCCTCATCCCGGAGATCAATAGAGTAATACAGGGGCTGTCGATGGCTGCTATGGTTACAGTCCGGGAAGAAGGTGGGAGGCTTTACACCCACCAAACTGAAAATGTCTGCGCTGATCCTCCATCAAAGCCTGCCTCCCAGGATAAGTTGGCCTGCTTCACCTCTGGAGAGACGGACAACGAAGAAGCCGCATGGGGACTGGTTCCTGTAATGGAGCCAGAGGAGAGGAGTTGATGGAGAGCGGCCAGCACTTCAGCTACCTGATGGAGCAAAAGTTTAGAGGCCATCTCTTGATGTACCGCATTTATACATTGGAGGCGGAGCGGAGGCAACAGCACCGTGTTTTTTTTTTTTTTACAGGTATACAGAGATTTTAGAAAAGAAGAGTCCGAACTAAAAAAGTAAACTGCTCATGTAATCATGGTACATTTATATAGGTGCATCTTAATAAACCTGAATGTCCTTGTACAGTTAATATATTTTACAAATTCAATCAAAAAAGGGAAACACGTACAGTAAAAAGATCCACTCCGCATGGAGTGATCCAGTATACATCCAGCATATTGCTGTTAATACTTATAATTATAGATTGCAGCTAATGAAGACCCAAAATGATGTTTCGCCGAGAATATACATTTTTAAAATGGTCAAACAAATGGCTAACGGAACGGAAATTGTGTATTAATGCTAAGTTACAGTATGGTCTACATAACCAGGAAGAAAGTTTAGTGTAGGGAAAAAGTATGACGTAAGAAGGTGTACATGCAACAGAGATAAATGCAGCTTGAGACATTTGCTACACCAACCTTGAAACCAACTTCTGGCCTCAACCACGTATTGAGTACAGCAGTGGAGTTTGTATATGAGCAACCTGGGTAGTTTCTCAGGGTGGCATTAGAAGAGGAAGTAAACAACCAAATTATAAAAAAGTACAAGCTTTAATTCCTCTCAATGAGTATTGTATTCCTTATTTGCATGTGTTTGGCAAGATACAGAGGACAATGAGTTTTTGATGTCAGGATATGCAAATAGCTTGGGAATGTGTAGCATTAAGCTGTGTTATGTATTCTCCTTATCATGAAATCTTAGTTTACATGCAAGAACCATTGCCTCTAGGTTTAGGCCTTACCTACACATCTAAATCCCCACACAGCAGCTATTTCTGTTGCGCGTTCACTCCTTCTTAAAACACTTTTTCCTTCCACCAAACTTTCTATTACACTGCTTGCATACATCGTTTTGAACCTCCAACGTCTTTAGTAAAGATTTATTGTGGCTTGAGGAGGTCGTCTCTGATTTGCTGCAGGTGAACTGAGTCTGCAGTCGTCCCCATAACTGTGTCTCCTATAACATAACATTACATTTAAAACTCCTTTTTATTGGTCTCATGAAATATTAATTTTGGATAGTCATTAGCTGCAAGCCATAGTAATCAAAATAGTTAACTCACAGTAACTCTTGAATAAAATGACTATAAATTTTTTTTGAATCACATTTTGTAAGTGAATTAACTTCCTGATGATATTTTAATCAGCTAAGGCGCACCGATATTTGTAAGTTGTCACTCACCCAGGACAAAGACTTGTGTGCAGGTATTAATGGAGGATACACGGTTGGAGACGGTGCACTCCCACTCCCCCTGGTGGTCCTTAATCAGGGGCTGCAGCAGCAAAGAGCCATTGGGTTCGATGGAGTAAGAAATAAGACGAACTGGGTCAACCTAAAAAGAAAAACAACAACATTATTTATACAGAAATGGTAAAAGAGAATACAAGCAGCATAAAGTAGAGAAATCACCAAGTGGCATTTAATGATCAGCTCACAAGTGTGTATAGTTCAGTCAGTTATTTACTTATAGTTTGTTATAAAGATCCAGGCTCACTTGTAAAATTTTAAGGTGCATTTGATCAGCAGCTCTCCAGAGTTTGTACTTCTGGTTTCCTACAAACTTGATCGTTTTTCATCCACTTTCAGTCCAATACCACACATTTTTCAGAGGGAAGTTTTTGTTTAAGTTGCTTAAGTCTGAGCAATGAGTCACTCAGCCATAGAAAGGCTCATAGACTCATAGGATGAACCAGTGTTTTGTCAACATGTAACTTTGTTGCAAGCAGTGCCAGGAGTCCATGATAGAGACTATTTGTTTTCATTTCTTTGGTTGTGTCTATGGGAAATCCCAGAGATAACGCAGTTTGACAGACAGAAAATAGGGTTTCAGCTCCAACAAGCAGTAAATTTGGCATATACTATATGATCAGCTGAAGGATGATGCAACTCTAGGGTCCTGTTTCTGGTTGCTGCTGGATTTTTGTTTTATTTTTCTCTGTTACAGACATTTCGATTTAGATAAATACGTTCATATTTGAAAAAAAGGATTTACTCCAGCACCTCCATTTGACAAATTTTCTGCAGATTTGTGTTGGCTCATCACATAAAAATCCAATGAAAGTCATTCATGTTTGTGGTTGCAACCTGAGAAAATGTGTAAAATGTATGATTGAGATAAATATGAACAAATTAAAGAAAGTCGGGTCACTTTCAAACTAAATACAACAAATTCAGTGGTGCAGAAAGATGTGCTATCCACTTTTTGTAAAATTCCTAACTTGTTAAATGTAATGCTTGTAAGAAAAATACTGCCAATAAAAAATAATGTTCTTTTGTACTTTCTGAAACTTTGCCAGCAGAGAGACTTCAACCTCCAACCTGGAGAAATGATCACAGTACAAAACTGTTCATTAAGGACCGTTTCTGTGCCAGATCATTTGTTGGATTCGATTTACACCAAAGTTATGGCAGGTAACTTTAGTCATGTGCAAACCATTACGTTGAATGTCAGTGTACTAAGCCTAAGCTTGGATTCAAAGCCTTTTTTTTTTAAATCTGTTTGTGACAGCGTGCTAAAGTGGCTCTTTCAAGTGCAGACTTCCAAACCAATTGCTCACAAAACCTCCACAGTGGAAAAAACACTCACGCACTGATCTCAGCGGGTTAAAAGAGCTTCCACTTGTGGCCGCACTCGTCACTTTGGACAGTGCGTCTCTGTAGTCACTGTCCTTTGTGGACAAGTCAGCAGACAGGGTAGTCAGACCTTTATCCCTGTAATGTGGTTTTTATCCAGGTGAAATGGGCAATGTGGATAAGGCATAAGTTCAGAGGGGATGGTGTAAAACCTCTTGGGCTTTTACTGGATGACGGAAAGGCGAGTGTACGAAATGACTGAACTGCATCATGCTGTGGAGTTGCAGAGAGCAGCTTGAATCCCAACAACCCAAACCTCTACCTCTCACTGTCCAGAGAAGAGAGACTCTGGGAGGATTTAGAAATTAGGTTATTAAACCTTGAACACACTGCTTTGGCAAGCCGCTACGAAGTTTTTGCCAGCTTCTATCTAAACACGCGCCTCCTACGTTTTATTGCTCTGACAGCTACAGCAACCCACGGGCTGAGGTCAAGTACAGTTTTATGGAATGAGAAGGGCTGCAGTGCCACCTTAACACCGCTTTTGATTGAATACATTTATAGATGCAAGTCCCCAGTGCAAAAAAATGAGTTATGAGTCAAATGGACGTAGGACAGAACTGTGGGAAATACATGTTTTATCTATTTAGGTAACTTAGCAGGAAAATAGGACAGACGATCAGATGGACGATTAAACAAATAGCTGGATGAGTGGGTGGATGGACAGATAGATCGTTAAATTAAGAATAGAATTTAAAATTATCCTTCTCATGTATAAAGCCCTTAATAATCAAGCTCCATCATATAACCGATTGCTAACCCTAACCCTAAATGGCAACATATCTGCTTTCATAAAGGTGTTGCCACTTGGTGATGCTGATGATCCATCAAGGTCAACTGATCAAGAGCTCTTGGCCACTGTTTACCTCTTAAACCCTACAGGAGCAGATAGGGCGATTTCCCCAGGAATTTGACAGTCAGTTGAAATCACTTCTATAATTAAATGTTTACCAACAGATGGCTCAATTTGTTGGTAATCTCATGATTTCATCTTTGCTTTTCGCAGTTGATTTGGTGCTGTTGGCTTCTCCAGGTCACAATCTCCAAAGTGCAGAGGAGCAGTTCACAGCAGAGCGATAAGCCCTTCTGGGTTGGGGGTCAGTCTCTGCCTCAAGCGGAGTTTAAGTATCTTAGTATCTTAATCACGAGTGATGGGAGAGTGGAAAAGCAGATAGACAGGGTTTGGGTTTCATCTGCAGTAATGTGGGTATGGTTCCGTTGTGGTGAAGAAAGAGCTGAGCCAAAGAACATAGCTCTGGATTTACCGGTCCGTCTACGTTACGACCCTCACCTATCATCATTAGCTATAGATCATGACCAAAAGATTGAGATCCCAGGAAGGAATGGCAGAAATTTACTTCCTCCGCAGGGTGGCTGGACTTCCCTATATATTGGGGGGGGGGGGGAGATTCTACATCCAGGGGGTCCTAAAGGGAACAAATCAAGCAAAATCTACTTTTTTTAGTCCTTAAATACATTTTGTTATGTAGGTGGAGTCTTTAGGAGCGCAGAACATTTTTATTTAGTCTGTCCAGGTACGGCATAGGTATCTTGTTTGAGTCATATTTCTTCAGCCGTCTAGTGTTGTCCGTTTTCTATTATGCTTTTTGAACAGATGTGTCACAGTATTTGCTGCAAAACAGACCAGCTTTGCAAATCTGCAATTTTTATTTCTTTGAGTGATTCTGTGGTCCAAGCTGAAGGATGTTGAAGCCAGAAGTCGAAGATCATTAAAAATATTTGGACATTTTGATACGTCAGCTTTTCTGCCAGCATACTAGAAAAAGTTGTGGAATGCTCTGCGACCAAGAGAAAGGCAAGGTATGAAGTGCTTCCTTTAGAGTTAAAGAGACCATTAAAAAAATTATTAGTTTGGGCATCTGATACTGATGCCCCTTGGGAGGCACGTCCCCAGGGTGGAGACCCTGGGGAAGACCCAGAACCCACTGTAGGAAATAGATATCCCATCTGATCTTGGAATGCCATGGGTTCCCCCAGAATGAGCTGGAAGTTTTAGGCAGGGAAAGGGAGGTGTCTGGGACCTTTTACCCCCTTGACCTGATCTCAGATAAGTGGAAGACAAAGGATGGATTGATCAATAACTCAATCTTTATAGGCACAGATAAGGAAAAAAAACTGAACATGCACAGCTGAGCTGAGTAAAACAAACATGGAGGTTCTGAGTTCAAGCCCATAACCCAGATAGATTGATGGTGCATGCTCAGTATGAGGGATTGCTGCAAAGCCATCAGCAATGCAGATGACTGTCCACTGTGGCTCTACGCTCTTTCAGGAGGAGTGAATGCTGCTTGGAGAGACTTGATGCAATCAACTGGGTTCCCTTAGAGAGGAAACTTTATGACCAATATGTATGGTTTGATTGGGTTAGAACTTTGTAAAGAGCCTTGAAATGACATGTGCTGTGAATTGGCGCTATATAAATAAAATTGTATTGAATTCAAAAAGGGCGTTTCTTAGCAACATTTCCTTTAACGTCCCTAAAATCCTGTGAAGAGTTGTCTCAGTTGTTTCACGAAAAATATCAAGTCTACTACTCTGACAACGTTTTGAGCCATAGCTTAACATCATTGCTGTTAAATGCACAGTTCGACAGTGCAATGAATCCCAACATGGCTGCCAGTTGACAGAAGAAAGCTGAGGGTAATCTTACAGTGACAGCGATGAACAGCAAGCATTTCCAGTCCTATTCAGAGCTTCTATTGTCTTTTCTCAGCTTGTTTGTGAAGAAGCTTTCTGACTTAGTGTCTTTTTGTATCTTAGAAGGAAAAGCAGCAATGGTACGCCTGATTCAATGTTCACCCAGTATTTTCCAAGAAGTAAAAATAAAAAACGACTGCTATTTTACCTTTTCATTTAAAATATATGTATATATATATATATATATATATATATATATATATATATATATATATATATATATATATATATATATATATATATATATATATATATATTATGCAATAATTATATCAGATCCTTAATTGAGAGGAAATATTGTTTATGCTATGATTTAATATTATTGTTCATTTTCAAACGTGCTGCAGGTTTTTTTTTTTTTTTTACCTTGCTCCAAGTCACTTTAGTTGTTGCGTCTGCATTTCCTTGACAGGGGATTAGCAGCTTCCTCCCAGCGTCCAGTCTGTATGCCTTCTCCGGAGTGATGCTGAATGATGGGGGGTCCTGCGAAATGCCAAAATAAGACGCCGACTCAAGGACACTGCAGCAATGCAAAACAATGGATTTCAAGACCGGATTACTGCCGCAGAGGACAAGATTATCTTAATAACAAGAGGATTATCCACACAATTAACTCCCCCACTAAGTGCCATCATTGTAGTCAGGCTAAGTTGACTTCTATTAATGTCGAAGGCTCCCTACAGGTCAGCGGGAAAAGGTCAATAAAACGCTGTTTCTGTATAGACTTTTTAATACGTAGTGACAGAAGCAATCCTGTTTGATTTAATTATAGTGGGAGGGATTTAATGACAGTTTATAATAGTTGGAGTATATTAGTTTATAGCTGCTTCATTCTATACCTATGAAGCAGCATTATGCATAAATATGTTCCAATAAGTAACATTATAGCAACAGAACTGGTCTTTTTACATGACAAATATGAACTGACTGACTCCCTCTGGTGATATGAAACAGGGTTCAGTTTAGAGGAAAACGGCTGCTGTAAGGTGAAAACATAGAAGACCAAATTCAGCTACGTCATACCAAAGCAATTAGATATATTTTCCAGAACCAAGGTCTCCGTGCACTTGTTTTCCAAAAGCAAGAACTGTTTTAAAAATGAGAAAAAAGCCTAAATGAAGGTTGTCTGCTGTCTATGCGCCTTACGGTCAGGGTGTAGAAATTTAAAATAAATCGGAGGCAACAATAAACGGCACAGGTCCCAGCCATCAGAATCGGAAGCGTATGAAAACCTCTGCCAGCTTGCCTGGCTCTTTTGATTTATTTATTTTTTGACAAGTGTACTTCAAGCACAAATGAAGGAGAATTTTGAAGTGGAAAGAAAAAATACATGTTTATATATTTTTTTTTCTGCAAATAAAAACCTGAACGGTCTGTCATGCATTTCACTCAAAACCCTCAATAAAACCCACTGCAATAAACTTCCTTTCAGAACTCACCTTATTAGAAAGTAGAGACCACCTGTATATATACAGAAAATGGCGTGGCTGCAAACTACCAACGCATGGCAATAACAGGCAAAGATAGCAGTAATCTGAGAAGCAGCCAGGAGGCCTATGGCAACGCTGGATTCACATGTGAAAGAACCATTTGACAGGATAACTAATAGCTGAGCTCTCCACAAATCCCTTCTGTATGGAAGAGCGGGATGAATAAACACAAAAGAGATAAGAAGTCCTGTTTAACGTCTTCCTCAAGCCCACAACAAACCTGTGGAAGAAGGTGCCCTGGTCAGATAAGACCAAAATCGAACTTCTTGGCCCTTTAAATACAAAGTGAGGTAAAAGAAAAAAAAAAAAAACTAAGACTTCACACTACCCTAAACACATCATCCCCTGTGAAATATGGTGGTGGCAGCATCATGCTGTGGGATGCTTTTTCAGCAGGGACATGGTAAGATCTTAGTTGATTGGAAGATGGGTGTAGCTACATACACGGTGTTCATGAAAGAAAACCTTTCATAGGATGAAAAAGACTTGAGCCTACAGACCAAGAGCCAGAACCAATAATGAAATGTTTAGATCAAAGCATTTCCATGTGTCAGAATGATTCAGTCAAAAGGCCGTTATATTTCTAGCTAAATATTTTTCTAAACGTGCATAATTTTTCTGCACTCTTTTCTTTTAAATGGATCCCACAGAATCCCAATAAAACACATGTCACTTTGTAGTTGTGAGGTAACAAACTGCAAAAATGTAAGAAGTATTCATATTTTCTATAGCCAATGCAAATATCCAGACAAAGATATTAATGAAATGTCGTTCCATACACTTTCCAGTTATCAAGACGGTGAAGGAACACTGGAATTTGTCTAAACTAAATGTCCCATTATTTGATCAAAGAGAACAGGAGCAAATCAATAGATATAAAAAAGGGGGATAACTGAACAGTTGAATGAGGAACAAAGTGAGATAGACAGATAACTGATCTTTGATGGACCTTAAACAACACTGCAAATACTACAATGACAATAATAATATTTAGTTTGATGAATGATATCAACTACCAAGATAAAAAAAACTCTTTTTCAATTCAATAAACTTAAACAAGTAGTAGATCTTGGAACTGGGAATTTAGTTCAGAATATATTAGTGTAAACCTTTACCACAAATGTATTTACTCTTATGCTAATTAAGATGAGCTTTCAGACAAGTCTCATTAATTGTGACCTTGCAGAATGCTGCTAGAAGGTGACGCAGGTTGCTTTACGTGCATACTGACCTGTAGAATCACTCTGGTGGGCCCAGACGACCCCATGGTACCGTAGCTGTTGTATGGAGTACAGGTGTAGGTGCCTGCAGCATCTTCGTTGACAGTCGCCATGACCAAAGAGCCGTCAGCTTTTAAAGTCCATCCAGGATACTGGAAGAAAAGCAGAATTGTTACACCACTTCCATATCTAACAAAGAAAGAAAGAAAGGTGCAGTTGCATTCATGAAGGTTATGTCCACATATATACAATTTTCTGTGTGGAGGTGCATCTCGTTAAGCTAGAACTGCTAATTTAAGTTGTTTTAGTAATTCAGTCCAAAAGCTGAAACTTGTTGGACTCGCCCAATGGGAGCACCTGGCACAGGGGCTGTAGTTTGTGTCGGGGGAACTGGGACGACGCCTCCAAACACCTGCGTCCATGTGAGCCGCTTAATGAAACACGCGTTCAGTCAGAGCGTCCACACGACAGATAGTAAATCTGGAATCACTGCGATGTTTTCAAACCTGGTTGCTAAATGCCTCAGCTCATGATAACTTAGTGACAGCGCCCCGTGGCGGCGGCCATGATGGCAGCAGGGGGTAGATTCTGGCTAAGGAAGGCTGATGCTAACCAACCAATAGGGAGCAGTTGTCCCCTTAAGACTGCCCCTCCTCATTTGCATAATGAGGAAGAAATGCATACAGAAAAGGAAAAAAGAGCAGACATATAAGTAGGATTAAAATATTGAACGGAAGAATTAAACACAAAATATTAAAACATAGGCATAAATAAATATATTTATAAACTACATATTTGATAAATAAAGTTGACAATTATAATAAAAATTAATAAATGAGGTAATTATTAAAAAGAGGAATAAATAAATAAATTTGGACCTCTTTTTTGTGTATTACAAAAAAAAAATTATTTGTCTTATTTCATTTTCTAATTTTCTAAGGACCACAATTTTAAGGTTTTGTCAAGAATGCTGTTAAAAGCTGTTATCATAAAAATTACAGGAAATAATTGGTTTACATGCATCAAACTGTGTGTGACAAGCCAACACAAGGCACAAGTTTCACTTTGAGTTAAATTACTATAATAATAATAATAATAATAATAATAATAATAATAATAATAATAATAATAATAATAATAATACATTTTACTTATGTGTGGGAGGAGTGATAACATTTCTAAGATTAGTTTAAAGGTTTTCTGGACCTGCCATAGATCCATACTAAAATATGGATATCAATGAAAGTTTTATTTTAAAGTATGCATTGTTTATCTATCCAACAAGGATAAAAAGATATTAACTAACATAAAACAAAAAGACAAAGTGATTATCTGTTTCTTTCACAGGAAAAGGAAAAAAATCTTAAAGTTCTGGTTATTTCAAGCAGATGTAACAGAAATGTTCTTTTTAGTTTTCAAGATCAATTTGTGAAAAACAGAATTAAAAGCACTCAAAGTAATTTTTTTCCATTATGCCTTAGTGAAAAGCTTTCACTGTGTTTAAAAAGTTCCCCACTCAGTTTAATGAAGCCAAAAGTGCCATTATTCTCTGTGGATTGAAGCTGTAAGTATCACTGTGGCCGTGCAAACTCGTGACAAACGCGGCAGGATTGGAATAATTGGCGGAATAACAGCCTGACTCCGGGCCACAGTGTCCATCTCTGCAGGAATCTCCTGCGGTGCATCTCATTCACCGATACAACCACAGCTCAGGATAAGTGTTAAAGAAGTGGACGGGGGTCAAACTCAGCATGTGGAGATATGAGGTAACACCAGACCATGGACTTTCTCAAGAAAAACAACTTTTGAGCTTAACTTTTACATCAAAATAAACCAATAAGAGGAAATGTGGTTTCCCAATCAGGAAAAGTGAAAGGGACAAAAGGTTTCTGAATGCAGGAAAGTCCTGCTCCAGTTTCCCAATACGTAATGTTTCCTCCACTCATTTCCCCAATGAGCGTGGGTAAAAGATCGAAGTTAAAGTAAATGGACCACAGAGGTGAGGAATTCCTGAGGGATTGCTTCCAGAGCTTTTAAGACTGAACACATTACCCAGATCCATTAAAATGTATGTGATTGAATGGCCTTGGGAGGATATTTCCATCACAGACAGAGCGAATGTCAGTGAGGATGCCCTACTATATATATATATATATATATATATATATATATATATATATATATATATATATATATATATATATATATATATATATATATATATATATATATATATATATATAGTTAATTCCAGAATAATTCATACCCCTGGAAGATTTATGCTTATAGTAATCTTTTGATGTGATAAAGAATTTAGAGCGGCCCAGTCAGAGTCCTGAAACGACCAAACTCTGTAGGAAAGCCTAAAGCTTAGGCTGATGATGGCAAGCAGGCCCTCCAACCTCAGACTACAAGTTCCTCCCCAAATAAAAACAGTCAACATATGACTGAAAAGATGCAAGAAACTGGTGTTACGCTTTCATTATCTTTGGAGTCATGCCTGTCTCTTTTCCTACCAGAGACAAGCTTGTTTCTGGCAGGAAACAATGAGTTTTCAGTAATCTGATGCTTGACCATAAACAATCATGGTAAAAAGAAAGTGCGTACTCCTTTTTTCTATTGTTCGGATTATACAAGAATGACTCGCATGTTTCAGATTGTTGAGCAAAAATGACACCAGTAACTATAATTATCTGTCAATAATGACCCTAATTTACCTTAATATGCCATATTATCTAATAATAATTGTTCAGCATTTTTTCATTAAGTTAAATTACTTTTTTATTTATATTGTTTAATATAGTGTGTAAGTCTGGTGTCTTCTGGCTACGTTTTTTGCCACCGTCACACCAAAATGTCTCCATCGTGGGACAATTAAAGTATTTCTATTTCTAACTGGGTTTCCTGGAGACCAAAAGTCTTCTCACCTGTTCTTGAGTAGCTCTACATCATGTTGTGCTGCGCTGCTTTTTGAGATCCTTTAGCCTACTTAATGTTGTCCTACAGGTTGTAAGTAAGGATTATAGTTTTTCTACAGATCTGGAGGATAATCAGGTGTAGGTGTGACGCTAAGGAAGCTCTACTTTCCAAACATGAGCTCAGTCACAGTTAGGGTCAGGTTGGCTTGGATATCTTTTTCTTTTTCATCCTTTATAAATTGAAGTTCTATTTTCTCAGCTCATCTATGCCTGCTAACAGCTTTTTTTTCATTATCTGAAATGTGATCAAAGAATAGATAAATTACAAGAAACTGAAAACAAAATCAGTTTTTTACAACATTTTAGGGGGTCACAATTGCTCATGATCAATAAAATAATTGATTTTATTTAGCAGCAACCAGCTGCTACTTTCTGCCTAAATACCATGGAAAAAGCAAGGCTGCACTTTCTTTTTCCTCACTCAGCTTCACAGCCTGAAGCTGCAAATCCTTCAAACACAGCTTCAGCAGTCTAAAATACAGCTCTGCTGGGAGAAAATGAAGAGGTTCAGTCACTTTACCTTTCACCTTCATTTAAAGTATTATTAACAACATAATATGAAGAATAGAAATATGCTTATAGTTTAGACTGAGAAACGCTTGAGGATATTTTACATAATTGTTTGATTATTGGCCGTTAATTACCAGAGACAGATCCAGAGTCTCTCCATCTTTGATCCAATCCACACGGAGCAGTGGAGGCTGAGCCGCCGCTGGGCAGGGGATCACGCCACCCATACCTGTGGGAAGGTATGTTTCCTGGGGCACTGGGAGAGCCTTGGCTGGGTCTGAGTGTAGTTAAAACAAAAATCAGTTGTTGGAAGTCATAAAATCCATTATAATTTCAATGCAAGTTGCTGTTTATGTGCCAAGAGAAACTGTGTTCTATAACTTGTTTACTTTGACAACAAACAGAGCTGAGGATAATCCATTTTATATGAATGTACTCAGGAAAATGCTGAAACTGCAGGGAAAAGGGTGCAGTTAATTATATGAGCATTTCTTTACAAACAGGTAATTATAGGAAAACAGCTAGCCATCAAACAAACAAACAAAAATTTGAAAACTCGGCGCTTTCTACAACAGCCACCTTATTTTTCATCATCTTTAGAAACTGAACATATTAAAGTAGAGGGTTTCTGCACATTTAAGGTAAAATGTTGCTCCATTCTTAAAGTACAAAAGCAAATGGTCGCTATGAACAAACTGCAGGTTTTCCTCTAGAGGTTGGGTCACAAAAAACTATGATTTTAAATGGAAGGACAAAACATTTATACAATTTAGTTTACAAACATTATTCCTTATACCTTCTTTCCCTTTTGCATAGTTGTGCAAACCTGGAAAATAATTACTGTATATCAAACTTTGTACTCTTCCGTACATTCACAGACTGCTTGGCGACCCATCAAAGGAGAAACAACATAACACCTTGAAAGACTTTTCCATTAAATGCATGAAAATAAAGCTACATTTTGAACATTGTAGACTTTCTTCAGTGCAGAATGGGTTTTAGTTACATTCATATTGTGCCATATATTCCTTATTTCTGTTTAGTTTCTTAGATACTGCCTGTGAAGTCATCAGTCCACCCCTATTTCACTGCTGTGTGATTACAGCACAGAAATCTGGCATGAGAAATTGTTTCCACGGAAGCCTTCCGGTTTTTCTTATTTGCTTGGTGACCTTATCTGTTTTCAGCAATTATCTCAAGGTGATCACAAACCTTGTTATAATGGGTAGATAAGGGCACATTTTAATGAGTCAATTTTGCCTAAAACCCAACCAACACAAATAAAAACTGCACCTTGTGCAGCATTTACTCCGTGCCGTTATAAGAGCATTCTGGGCCTGGGGAAAGCAAAGAGGATATGCATTCAGAAAGCACCCTCTCTAACTCGGGTCTTTATCAACAATCAATGGGAAGTGTGCACACCAGTGTAGTAAGGTGTAATTGGTGTTGTCAGATAGCCATTATTTAAGGACTTGCATCCGTTGTGCTATTTATGGGTTGGTTACTTTAATCTGCTACGCTGTCGTCGTTTACTGTATCGGGAATTCGCTCAGGGCTCCCTGCTGCTTGAAGTGAAAAACACTGCGCTGTTCTGTTGCGTCACTCCTCGTGTTACCTCAGATTGTATCAGTGGAGACAGTCCTCCAGCGTGATGGAGAGATCATAAAGAATGATGGAGTGTACTGCATCTTAAAGGGAAGGCGTTTAAAGAGATTATTCCCAAACACTAAAATTGAAACTGAATCACCGCTGAAAAGAGGGCCCAGAGTGCTGCGTCCTGTTTGTGCTGCTCCTATGCCTGTGTAAACGCAGAGTTGCATCAGCAAGGGCATCCAATGCCAAAACTTCTGCTACATTTACAAGGCGAATCAAGGACATGATCTCCATACCAGATTGGTTGAGGCCCAGGTTAACAATGACCAACATCGGTACTGGTGACAGGCGGGGAACCGGTGGGAAGTAGGCTACTGTTGGTCAGGGTAAAGGAGGAAGGCATGGCTGTAGGCAGAGGAAGATGAGGAAAGGGAAGAGGCTTGGACTGAGAGGAGGGACTTTGATTGTTGGGTCTATGACAGGAACAGCTAGTTTGCTACGCGGTGCAGAGGAGGAATCTGGACATTCTGTATATTCAGGATACCAGGTGGTAAGGTAGCAAGGCTAGAAGCTTAGGACCCTGTATGAGAGCTGTAAGAGTGGTGAGGAGTGCTCTGGTTGTGGCAGAGGAGTTCAAGGTGGAAGTGGGAGTGCATCAAGGATCCGCTTTAAACCCCTTCTTGTCTGCTGCGCTGATGGACAGGTTGACAGATTAGGTTAGACAGGAATCTCCCTGGACTACGATGTTTGCAGATGACATTGTGATGTGTGATGAGAGCAGGGAACAGGTGGAGGAAAACCTAGAGAGATGGAAGTTTGCCCTGGAAAGGAGAGGGATGAAGGTTAGCCGCAGCAAGACAGAATACGCATGCAAGAATGAGTCAGACCCAAGTGGATCCGTGAGTTTACATGGAGCAGGGATAAAGAAGGTGGAGGATTTCAGGTACTTAGGTTCACCAGTCCAGCGCAATGACGAATGTAGAAAAGGGGTGAAGAAACGTGTCCAAGCTGGTTGGAACAGGTGGAGAAAAGTGTTGCGTGTTAAAAGATAATCAAAAAGAATGAAAGGAAAGGTGAACAAGGACAGCGGTGAGACCAGGGATGTTGTCTGGTTTGGAGACGGTGGCACCTGAGGAAGACACAGGTGGCAAAGCTGGAGGTAGCAGAGATGAAGGTGTTGAGGTTTTCTTTGGGAGTGACGAGGATGGAGAGGATCAGGAATACATTCATCAGCAGGACAGCAGCTCATGGTAGATGTGTTGCAGGTAAAACCAAAGAGGCCGGACTGAGATGGTTTGGACATGTACAGAGGAGGGATAGTGAGCACATTGGTTAAAGGATACTGAGGCTCAAACTGGCAGGCAGGTGGTCTAGAGGAAGACCAAAGAGAAGATTTATGGATAGAGTGCGAGAAAAAGACTTGAAAAGTAGGGTTAGATAGAGACAGAAGAAAGAAGGACATCGAAGCCTGCATTCTCAATCTCTTTTCGTTCTTGATTTGCTTTGATTGTTTGTTTTCTTGATTTGCTAATTTTTCTTTCTTTGATTACCGGCAAAAACAGCACCTTTAGTTACAGGTTATTTAATTTAAAAAAATATTTAAAGTCTGCTCTAATCTCCTATCATGCAGCTGAAACCAAACAGCCACAGGCAATGAAATGTCACTTTCATCTAAGTTGCTCTCAAAATTGCTACAAAACTCTGTTTCCAGTCACTGATTCCACCTCGGGGTGATAGCAGAACACCCCTGGTTGCTGCTCACCAGAAGTTCATCAAGTTCTGGTGTGTAATTTCAAAATAAAACCCTCTCAAAATCTCTAGTTTTGATCACTTTTATCCAAGTTGCTGTCAATATTGCTAAGAAACTCCCTCTTTCCAGTTTGTATTTTGACTTCAGGGTGACAGCAGAACAGCCCGGTTACGTACGCATCACAGTGAGGACGGCGGAGGCAGTCGGCGGGGTCAGCAGCCCGTTAGTTGGAACGCAGGTGTAGTTCCCAGAGTCTTCTGGGACTAAACGGGAGATGTGCAGAGTTCCATCCACCTGGATCCGCACACGGGACTTCAGGGACCTGCAGAGCACACACAGCAACGCTCAGCCACAACAAACATAAACATCTGAACAACGGGGGGAATAAACTCCGATAAGAGTCAAAACCCCCGACAGCAGAGGTTTGTTTGTTTCTGAAAAGAACAATGAATAACTTAATCAAGAAGTGTGAAAGGAATTAGTTGGTGGGGAAACATTGGCCGCCTGCATTTTAGCTCCAAAAGCATTTTACTCTCATTTAATTATGAGGCTTTATTCTATTACTGCACTCAGACAGTCTGACAGAATCACTGCAGATGTTCTCCAGGGGAACCACCAGCAAGGAGCAGAAGACAACAAGCTGATGGAGAGATGAAAAGGTGCGAACGGAACATTCCCAGCTCCCCCTGCTCCTCCAGTCACCGCTAGCTTGTGTTTTTATTTTCCCAGCAGCAGCAGCAGCAGCAGCAGCAGCAGGACCGTGTGGAGTCACGTGCTGCCGTCCTGCCTGGCAGTAAATCTTCCATGTTCAATGTGCCGTTTCCCCACCGAGGCACATCCACACAGGAGGAACGGCTGCCATTTGCCGGCCTGCTCTGTGAGCTGACCCCAGCTCTGATTCCCTGTGCAGAGACTGGCTGCAGTGTCGGTTACAGGCAGGTTGTTGTTGTTGTTCCTTCACAGCCTTCGGGCATACTGTTTTTTTCAGACATGGATTTCCAAATGAGAAGAAAGAAAAAGTTCAAAACAAAAACATTTTTTAAAATCCCATTTAGGGACAGAGCTCTTCTCACGTTGGATCAGAACTGTGCTTTGGAATCAAAGATGTTTGACAAATCATTACCTCTTCCTTCTTTCCTTACATTCTTTTTTTAGATTTTCTGTCTTTGCTTCCTCCCCTCCTTCACTTATTCTTCTCTTTCACCCCTTTCTTTCTTCCCTCCTCTGTTTCTTCCATCTTTCCTGCCTTCTTTGCTTGCTCCTTTCCAATTATTCCTCCTTTCATCCTTCATTGTTTTCTTCTGTCACTCATTCATTCCTTCCTACACTTTCCTACCTCCCTTTTTTCCTCCAATTCCCTTTTTTCTTTATTTAGGAAGGAAGGAAGCATCTTTCCCTCCTCCCTATTTCTGTCCTTCAGTCCTTTGTTTATGTCAGACTTACCTTCCATTCTGGCTTTCTTTTCTTATTTATTCTCATCTGTTCTTCCTTTTATTCTGTTATTAAAACTTTTTTACCGTTCCTTCTCACCTTCCCTTTTTTCACCTGTTTTGCTGTTTTCCATCCTTTCTTTCCCTTGTTTGTCGTCATAAAAAACTGAGGTCTCCACTTTATCTTCCAAAATTAAACTCACTCCAAACTTAATAAGATGTAAAAAGTGCAAAGACCGCATTTAACCAGATGAAAATTAGAGTAAAACTGGATTTTCCAGTGAGGCACTTTTTTTTTTTTTTCAAACGAACATCCAAAAGAGTTAATTACCCAGAATTAGAAACAGATAATTAAATCAGCTTCATGTTTTTAAACTCGTCGATTACTAGCCATTTCTTGCACATCAACTTCAAATGCCCCTCTGAATTTCTCCCCTCATTAAAATCGTGTAGAGTATTAACCTGAGCCCAACTGTAATGAGTCGTGGTGCGTTCAATGGAGAAATGCTAACGAGGAGACCTAATGGAAATTAGTCCTCCCCCATCTGCTCGTCTGACCTTCTCCTCAGCACCGTATTCAGAAAGGAGCGCGGCCGCCTGCTGGATGACAAACTCTGGTAATCATAATCTATTCGCACCCAGACTGAGATCCTCTGTATGCCAGTTAAATATTTCCAACAGACAAATTTAGGTTTTGCTGTGCATTTATTTGCTTTTTCTGCTCTGAAATGAAATCCCCAAAGCAACTGAGCCGAGAATGTTGACGTCACCCCAAGCAGATGTATGGAGACAGACCAGAAAACCTTAAAAACAATTACTTGGAGTTTAAATTACAAATGCACGTCATTGTCAAAAACTTCATAAATCTCCTAGAATCAAGCCCAGTTATTATATTCATAATTGACAGTTTTTTGTGATATACAGGGCAGTGGAACAGTATTAGCCTTCTTACAGATTTCTGCTATTTCTGTGTTCCTGTCACACACCATCAGAAATGTTAATATCACACAAAGACAACCTGAGTAAATATAAAATGTAGTCTCAACGAATACATTTTATTACCACAAAAACTGTAGAGGAGAACAGTTATGCATGCTGAAGTTTTCTGTTATTTTGTTCTTTTAGTCCACTTCACAATAAAACAGAGTAATGCATTTTCAAAGTTGTAGGCATGTTTTGTAAATGAAATGGTGAAAACTCTCAAACAATCCATTTTATTCCAGGTTGTGAGGCAACCAAACTGCCATGGGAAGTGAATACTACTTCAGGCCACTGTAGTAGTAAATAAAAATTCAGGCTTACACTTTATAATTTTACTTTTAAATAAAGAATACAACCAAATGCATGCTCAGTTAAATACTCCACTTACTCTATATGATGAACGTTTTCGCTGCCTTTCTGCCACACGTAGGTCATGTTAGGAGGGTCGGCCACTGCCTGGCACTGGAGCAGTGCATTCTGGGACATGTTGAGGGTTGTGTTTTCCGGAGGCACAATGATGACAGGTGGACCTAAACAGAAGCAAGTGACAGGTTTGGACCATTTAATTTCTTCTTTAATTGATTTTATTTCTAAAAAAAAAAAAGAAAGAAAAAAAGAAAAACTAATTTTGAGCTTTTTAAAAACTTCCTCGTTTCACCATAAAGAAAACTGATTGATATGAAATGTGTGAGAATGGTCCAAGACGATCGCCTCTGTGAATTTCACTCAAGGTGTACATTAAGATTTTTTATTTTGAACAAAACGAAAAAGCAAATCTAAACATATTGAATGTATAAATATATATATACACGGTGGTTCAAAAAGTATTTAGTCAGCCACTGCAAATTTGCCAACTTAGAAAGATGAGTCAGGTCTGTAATCTTCATCATAGGTACACGTCAACTATGAGAGACAAAATGAGAAAGAAAAAAAAACAGGATATCACGTACATATTTGTAAATTATGGTGGTAAATAAGTGATTGGTCTGGTCCTCACAGACTTGTAACATCTTCATAAAGAAGCTCTTCTGTCCTCCACTCATTACCTGTATTAATGACACCTGACGTCAAGCAGTCAGACTCTAAACTCAACCACGGCCAAGACCAAGACCAAAGATCTGTCCAAGGACATCAAGACGAAAATTGTAGGCCTGGACCAGAATGGGAGGAGTGACTGTATAATAGGCATCAGGTTGGTGAGAATAAATAAACTGTGGGAGCAATTATAAGGAAATGAAAGACATAAAAGACCATTGATGATCTCCCTCGATCTGGGGGCTCCACGCAAGATCTCATCCCGTGGGGTCAAAAAGATCATGAGAAGATAATGCTGAGTTGCATCCCAAGAACACCATAGCTACTGTGAAGTATGGGGGTGGGAACATCATGCGTCGGGGCTGATTTTCTGCCGAGGGGACAGGACCACTGATCCGTATTAAGGGAAGAATGAACAAGGCCATGTATCGTGAGATTTGAAGCCAAAACCTCCTTCCATCAGTGAGAGCATTGTGTCAAATTAGGCTTGATGAGGAACAAACTTTATGTTTTCACCAACAGTGAGGAGGAAGAGAGGAAATAAAAGTCTTCAAACGTCATTGTTACAACCTCTTGGGTTCGTTAAGTCTCAGTAAGAACCATGGGAAGCCATCTCCATGCCAAACTTATCTTTGTCCTACAATCACAAGGGTGGAGTTTACTAAACTGGACTGACACTGAAACACTGAAACTGGCCAGATGAGAATAAGATTAATAAGAGTGCGTGGTAAAAACATGTTTTCTGCTTGATGCCAGTTGATTCCTCCAACCAGTTGACAGAATTAGGGGACAATTACTTTTCCACATGGAGCCAGGTCCATTTGAAGAGCTTTCTCCCCTTTTATTAATGAAATCATCATTTGAAAACAATTTTTTTGTATTTTTCAGCATATTTTAGTCTATTTTAAAAATTTCCTTGATGACCTGAAACATTTAAGTGTTTTAAATAGTAAAACAAAGAAACCTATTAGGAAGAAAGTGCATCTGTAGACTTGGGCAAAAAAACAAGAAAAAGAGCAAATAAAGCAGGTGGAGTTGAAAAAAGCTGGAGGGTCTGAGCGAGGTTTGACGACGAGCTGACACCTGACAGAGGGAAGATGTTGGACTGCTCTCTATATAGACAAGAGACTAAGAAAAACAAGGCGGTGGGGAAACTAATAAAGAAAGAGCGAGCAGTCTCACGGGCTGGAAAATACTCAAAGACAAGGAGAAAATCAAACCATGACACCTATGGGAACTGATTATTTGAAAAAAAGAAAGAAAAAAAAAACGGGATGGGGCCAAACAATGACAGAAAGCAGACAGCTGCAACATGACAGGAATTATTTTCTGTTTGTGTGCTTACTGTGAGGGTTTTGTTTTGGGTTTGTCGTGTTTCTGGCATCCTAAGCTGACTGTGGTGTTGGGGTAAAAAGTTTAGTGGCTAAAAAAGTTCTCGAGCTGAGGTTTAAAGACTGTTTCATCCATGTGGACATTTTCCAACGGAGGAGAATTACTCAGAAATATGACAGATCTGGGAACAAACATGACGAATTTGGCAGCTTGTAAATCAGTTCTTTTCAGCAACGGCAGCTCCACTTTTATATGTTTATTGGGAAGAACTATCATGTAAGAAAAATAGGACACCCTATGACACCCTGCAGGTTCCCCCCCCCCCTTACACAGTTGGACTTATAGATATTTAACATACATGTAAATAGTTCACATAAAAGAGGTTGTAATTAAAAAGAAATGCATTTGTTTGTTTAGCAAAAATTAAGACACACCACATTTATTCTAACTTAAAATGGTGAGATCAAAAGAGCTTTCAGGGTACTTTAGCAAAAGGATTGTAGCAGCCTATGAGTCTGGTAAGGGATTTCAAAAGGTCTTAATTAAAAGGAACTGGAAATTAGTCCAGCCTATGGTCTAAAATTGGTCTAAAATTTTTTCATTTAGGCCTAAAACTCCAATTTTAGGCCTAAATGGTCTAAAATTGGAGGACGTTCCAAATAACATGCCAAGGTCTGGCCATCCAAACAGGTTTCACCTTGAAGGAAGACTACAAGATGCTAAAAAAGTCTCCTAAAACTGTAACATTTCATCAGGAACCTACAGCTACTGTTCAAATTAAGCTGTATACCTCTGCAATCAAAAAAGACTGAATAAATTGAACCTTTAAGGGAGGTCTACAAACAGGAAACCTTTTTTCTCAAAGATAAACATGAAGATCAGGCTGAAGTTCGCCAGAAAACCCATAAGCAGGACTTCTGCAACAGTTTTCTTTCAACATGGGGTTCTAAGAAGAATCCTTTGATCACCAGAAAGTAGGAAACGTCTGCCAAAAACCAGAAACAGCATTCCAGGAAAAGAGCCTCATATAAACTGTGAAGCATGGAGGTGGAAGCCTCATGGTTTGGAGAAGCTTTCATAGAAGTCACCATGGTTTCTACAGAGGGTGCTTCAGGAATATTGTTATCATTCTGCCTAAAGAAATTCAAGCTGAAGAAGGACTGGGGCCTGCAACAAGACAATAGCTATATTTACATGAACAAAAGTAATCCGAATAAAGGGTCGATCGGAATAAAAATGTGTCACATAAACAAGCCAATTGGAATATGATGATCGGGTTATTCTCAATCAGAATGACAGTGTAATCCAAATGAGAGGGGTGGTGTATGCCGATTGATAAGCTGATCAACATGCATATAAACGCTTGTCAGGATAAAGTTATTCCAAATGTGGCAAACTGAGCATGTGCGCCCGACGTAAACTTGACGCATTTCCACGTTGGTGAATGGAGGAAATACGTTGGGAAGCAAAATTGTCGCTTTCTCAGTGACGTTTCAACCGTAATAAGAACCTCATGAAAGTCCAGCCTGGATGCACAGAAGACAAAAACTCGTATAATACTGCTTTGATTACTAATTTTTGTTGTTCAGCAAAGACGGAAGTAGTTATTCTTCTGTGTTATTTTTTTTTATTATTTTTTTAGGGAAATTAGATAACTGTGCATGTCACACTGATTCTATTCTGAATAAAGCCAGGTGCATATAAACACACATTATGATCGGATTAATTGATTACTCATATAAACGGTACAATCCAATTATTTAATCCAAATGCAATTTAATCTGATCGTGAAATTTCGTGAACGTAAACATAACTAATGATGCACAACATATCAGTAAATCTACCAAGGACTGGCTCAGAAAAAAGAATTGACAGTCAGTGATGGAGTCAAAGCCCAGATCTTCACCTTACTGAGATGCTGGTAGATTGCTGAAAAACAAACGTCTCATTAAATGTATTTCTTTCAAAAAGAGGATAGGAGGGTGTCTTCACATTTTTTTTTATCAGCTTGAAAAACACATATTACTTCATTTAAGGCGTTCAACTGCTTAAATATATTGTTTTTATTCTTCATCCGTGAACCACTTAGAATAACCGTGTGCAGAAATGACAAGAGATCAGCAGCGAATATTTTACACAATATGCTTAATTTGTGCATGTAGATGACTGTGAGATGAAGCGGCGCGTCTAAATGTGAGAAATAATGAGCAAAACAGCTCAATGCCGGGTAAAAACTAAATACACTGGAAGCAAGTTTAATGAAGACTAAAACACAAACACCTCCAAGATCAAGAAGAAGAGTAGGTTTAATATTTGCCTTGAAAACTATTCACTCGTGGCAAATACGGAGGACTGTCATGATGTCCCGTTTATCTGCAGCGCTAACATGAAAGCTACTTGCAAAAGGCTAATAAAGCGCAGCCTGTCACTCCACCAGCTTTATATATACACAACGGCCTAATCTCTGCGCCAGTCATCACACATCAGGCTCATAATCCAACATCCGTGATGGACCTGCACATAAGTAACAGTTTAGAGGTTTCTAAAGGCTTTTAGAAAGACTCCATGTAGATCAGATATTAATCGGGATTAATCCACCCGTGTGGGAACGCTGCAGAAAACCATTGCCAAAGCTCAGATAAAGTGATTTCTGAGGGCTCGTGGGGATTAGTAGTTGTAATTTGACCGCTCCGACAGTGACAGTTCAAAATTAAGTTAAAACCGGATGAGACCACGTGCTTAAATATTAAAAAAAAAAAATGTATATAAATATCTCCCCCATGCAGCGCGCTGCAGAGCAGATGAGTCCTGGTTCTCCTGAGGAAAGAAATCTGCAGTAGGAGTTGGAGTAGGTGTACAGGAGAAAGTCAGAAATAAATTCCACTGTTTGTTATGCAGAGCTGTGTCGGTGTAATCCAATGATGCACAGATGCATATTTGCATATTCTTCACGCTTTTGTCCTCAAGAACGACTCATTTTAATATTCCCCTGACAGCCAGTCATGATTTGAGGGGGGGAAAAAATAATCATTTGATTTTACAAAAATGAAAATTGCAAGGTCCTTTTTTCATATTAGGGTTGTTTTCTTTTCCCCAGTTGGTTTCTGTGAAATAAAATCAGGGGGACTTGAGTTTGGGTTTTATTACAACGGCTTTGTCTGATGCAAGCAGGAGAAAGAGAGATGTAAATCGGAGCGTCTTCGGGCACAGAGACATCTCAGGAAAAAGACAGACAGGCAACAGCTGACCTTTGATCTTCACTTTTGTCACGCGGCTCACGTTTCCCTCGGAGTTGGAGGCGTGGCAGGCGTACAGTCCCGCTGATTGTGTGGTCACCGCCGCCAGAGATAAGGCTCCTCCCTGGTGAACACGGGCAGACAGAGAAGCTCAGATTTCACTCAAAGATGATTTCACATGAGAGGTGCTTGAAAAAAGTTACGCACATTAAATATGCAACAGTCTGCACTGCGAGCCAAAACCTCGCTGATGTTTAGTGGAAGCCGTCGTTCTCTATTCCAGTGGAGGGTTCCTTCTGCCAGCGGCTGCAGCGCCA
Organism: Fundulus heteroclitus; assembly: GCF_011125445.2. Taxonomy (NCBI): domain Eukaryota; kingdom Metazoa; phylum Chordata; class Actinopteri; order Cyprinodontiformes; family Fundulidae; genus Fundulus; species Fundulus heteroclitus. Next base: position 8,920,107 of record NC_046368.1, on the reverse strand, counting down.
ATAAATCCTTCATTTCATTGCATTCTTTGTCCAAGAATGCCAAGATTCTGGTAACCATTGAATTTATTTTATGTAGATCAAATAGACACACATCCGGCAGAAGGAATAAGATCGTTCACTCCGGCTTTCAATAATTATGCTCCAGTAATATAGAGCTCCTTAGAGAGAAACGCCTTAAAATAAACCCATCTTTTAGTGCAGCAGCATAATCTCACACTAAGAGAAAACCCCGAACATTCACTTGAATGCACTCATTTCTAGAGGATCAAATCCCCATGTTCAGGAATGTGTTTCAGGAAAATCTCTAGTGCCACAAGTTATGGCATTACAATGAATTCCTATAAATTAAATAAAAAAGTAACGGTCTTCGGTTCTAAGTGTTGAGGAACTTTTAATTAGTTGATGTTATCTGACAGCATGATAGCAAGTATTGCATAACTTTGAAGGATAATGATCGGCAGCATGATGCTGCCACCACCATGTGTGTTCAGGGAGAATAGTAATGTTGGTTTTCCTCCACAGATGCTGTTCTGCATGTGGCCATAATAAGTTTAGCTTTGGTTTCATCTCAGAGAACATTCTTCCACTTGGTTATCATGTCCCCCACTCAGCTTGTGGCATGAAATAAGCATAATGTGATAAAATACACTGAACTGTAAATGGCTATGAATAATCTTACAAGGCATACAAATACCAGTTTCTATTAGCCACTCTTCAACATGGGAAAAACAAGGTGAGAACATTGCCATTTTCTGTAAATATACAGTGTTTGAACAGCTTTAGACTGCTTGTAGGAGGTCGGGATCAAACACTAAAGGACACAATAGTTTTAAAAAAAGTTTTTACCATTAAGGTACCATTATCACAGTCAGAATTGACAGCATATATATATATATATATATATATATATATATATATATATATATATATATATATATATATATATATATATATATGCCCCTGTACATAGGGACATCATGTAAATCTGTCGCTCAGCCTGACACATTTGCGTTTAATGTGAACGCACATCTTTTTTTTTTTTCTTTTTTTTTTTACAGTTTTTTTTCCCCATTCTTTTTCCTTTTTTAGTTGCTGAAGAAAAAAAACGATTTTTAATTTTGTTTGTATTTTATGAATACATTATGTGCATGTGCAAATCTAAAAGCACCACTGAAAAGTAACCACATTAAAACAGAAATATTAATGATGAAAAAAATAACAAAGTATTTGTTTTGCAATATCTGTAGAATGTAAAAAATTAATAATTTTTGAGGGGAAAATAAAAATAAACAGGTAAAAAGTTTATGATGTTTACCACTTCATCGTACTAAGCTAATAATAATAATTACAGTGCATGTAAAAGTATTGAAGCATTTAAAATGTATTATCATGTGTATTTCCTAAATAAATACATTTATTTTTAGTTTGTTGAAATAAATACAATTATATGGCACCTCATGAGTACTTAACCTCAAGGTTAACGGTCTAGCGCCTCTAGTGGCTAAAAGTTACATGGTGATGCTTTTCATTTTGAATGCATCATCAGTCGGTATTGCCGTACTCCAGTTATGGCTGGAATGACTGTATGATAAATTTATTGTGGAGGTTTTGTTCCAACAGAGACAAAATTCTTCAAATAAAATAAAAAACACCAGGAAAAAAAATAATATTTTTAAATTATACCATGTATATTCACAGTTTTTCATTTACTCAAACATTTCTGTTCTATTACATGATGCATTGAAGTGAAAAAGTTGAATTAAAAAAGACAAATGCTGCTCCCAAACTTGAACTGGACTGAAAGAGGAGATTGCTGCAGTACTGTGGAGCTTTAATCTGATTTTTGCAGAGGCAACTCTCCAGAACTCAGACCCTGAAAACTCCACTTTAACTTCTGACATTGAAATTCACTGTGAGTTGAAGTGCTGACTGTCCTTCAGAGTTCAACGTGCAGCAGCAACTTATAAAAAGCGTGCTCCAATGAATCTGCGGCCACTTAAAAGCACGTGAACGGACAACTTATGTCCAACAATAAAGTGTCTTCTGTCCAATCAAATTCACAGTATATTCAGAAGTGAGAAGAAAAGTTATGTTTAGTACCTAGTGAGTGAAACCTTCTACAGTATGCATCCATCTACACGTTAGTCCCCCCAGCAACACTCTCATTCACAAGAATCCCAAGACGTTCCCAGATCAGCAGAAATATGAGGCTTTGCAAAAGATTTCACAAATCCCAAACAGAGAATAGAGAAAGTTTGGCATGGACATGGACAGAGGAGGACAGTGGCATAAGGTGCATTTCTATTCAGGACCCCTAGTGTCAGTCCTTTGAACCATATAGCTGCAGAACATTTGGTATCTGTGATGGATTGGGGACATGTCCAGGGTGTACCCTGCCTCTCGCCCCAATGACCGCTGGAGATAGGCACCAGCACCCCCACAACCCTCCACAGATAAGTGGATGTAGAGGATGGCTGGATCTTTTGGAATGTGTCTCTACCAGCTTTGCACATCTAGAGACTAAAATGTTCACCCATTCTTCTTAAACAACCTAAGCTCTGATAGATCACACAGAGTGGGGCTGTGAACATAGATTTTTAATCGGATTCATGTCTGGACTTTGACTAGACCATTTTAACACATGAAGGAGTTCTGACTGCACGTTTTGAGTCCTGGACTTCCACCTTGGACCAGTCTCAAGGCTTTTTTATAACTGTTTTCTTCCAGGACTGTCCTGTATTTGGCTTTATTCATCTTCCCATTAAATCAACCCAGCATCCTTCTCGATGAAGAAACGCCTCCTCACAGCATGTTTCTACCACCACCAGGTTCCACCCTGAGGATGGTGTGTTTCCAGGAAGTGTGCAGTATTAGTTTTTTTTTAACTACACGTAGCATTTTGCACATAGCTGGAAAATTCAATTTTGCTCTCATCTGGCCAGAGCTCCTTCTTCAAAATGTGTCCCTGTGTTAGATCAGGAGAAGGTGGACTCTACTGACTAAATAAGTTGCTTTTGAAGATAATTGGCTGCAGTGGATTCTATTTAGGGGTTTCTGAGAGAAGACAGTCAAAATGTAAAACAATTAGAAAAAGCATATCTTTCTGCCTTCACTTCAAAACGATGCTGTGCAATAAGTCCATCTAACAACTACACCAGCGGTCACTGTGTGTGAGGCAGGTTACAACCTGGACACATGGTCAGAGAAAAATATCAGACAGCAACCTGGTAACATACAGGACTAACAACCATGCACCATCCTAGGGGCAATTTGGAGAGACCAATCAACTTTTAGACTGTGGGGGGGGGGGGGGGGAAGCCGGAGTTTCTGGAGCAAACCCATGCATGCACAGGGAGAACATGCAGACTCCATGCAGAAAGCCTCCAGGCTGCGATTTGAACCTATAGGCCCTCCATACTGCAAGGCAGCAGTGCTACCAACTGCGCCACTGCACAGCAGAATCCTCTTATAAAACATTAAAGTAACTAAAACTTCTCATAGCACAATTTGAGAATACATATAAAAAGAGTTTTTTCTTTCCTTCATTTTCTGTAATTAATATTTAGTCCATCAAAAACTTGGGAGAGTTCAGTAACCCGTTGTTTTACACTGTTGTGTACCTGATAGTTTGTGCTGGGGATGACGCTGCCATCTTTGAGCCAGGTGATGGTTGGGGTAGGGTTGCCATCAGCAACGCATTCAAGAGTCAAGCGGCTTCCCACCAGGGCCTGGACAGCAGGGGGCGGGGCTTTAGTAAAGGTGGGCGGGGCTGCAAAAAAAGACAAAAATGTCAGATTCCTTTTTGCACAAGATGATAATAAAGGGATTATCCAGCAGATTCAAAATAGCGACATAACACTATGACCACTGGTAGAGGAAGTAAATAAGACTGATTATCTTTTCATCATTCCACCTGTTAAACATATTATTTGAAATCATTCAAATAATTAATAAATACTGAAATAGGTGCATATCATTACAAAAGAAAATTTTAATTAAAAAAATTCTGACATCAATTTGTTTGCAAATGTTTTGTTAACTTATTGAGATGTGTACATAGTTATGGACACATTAATTGATTTTAAATTGGGCTATTTATAATTATTGCATTATTAATGTTTGATTATTATTATGAACACATGCGTTTATTAAATGCACTACTTGTAAATTGCCTTATGTATATTTATTGCATGATTCCCGTATGATTATTATTTATTAATTTATTCAATTTAGAATTGATATAATTTAACTTACTTCATTTAAAACCCCATAGATTTACACTGATTATATTAGGTTCTGGTTGCCCTGTGATAGACTGGCGACCTGTCCAGGGTGTACCCCGCCTCTCGCCCACAAGATAGACGTGTTAGGAAATGAATGGATGGATATTAGGTTCTTTTTATTTTTGTACATCCTTTGGTCTGGAGAAATCGGTGTGAGAAAACTATTTATTTAGGACTGGAATAACAGTATAACATAAAATGCGACTTCAATTGTTGAATTCATTAACCTTGGCAGAGAAAAGTTTATCAGTGTTTGGTATTTTCCATAGAAGTACAGCTGATTTATTGTTATGAAGTTAGACATTCAATTCTCGTCTTTCTTGACTTTCTATAGATCAGGAAATAACGTGTTAATTTTTAGGATCTACTATCCCACTTCATGTTCCCAGACAGGAGCTCTTTGAGGGATTTTGCAATCCTAAAAGTCTGGCAGTACTCAAGCATAGATTTGGCTAATAAAATAAAACTTTGCAGTCAAAACAGTTTGTTTTGTTTTTTCACATTGAGACAATTTGGTTTGGGTAGCTTAATTTCCCTTTAATAGCAATAATTTAATAACAAAAACCTCATTTTAAAACTAAACAGCTTGATGTGTTTTTTTCAGGTTAGTTTTGTCTGATATTAAATAGAAAATTAAGATTTAAAATATATAGGTGTTGTAAACCAAATCTCTAACGGGCAACTTCTTCTTTCAGGACTCTGTATGTAAATGCCCAGTGTATTAATTGTGATACAAAAAGGTTTAATAGAATCCAGTAAAAAAAAAAAAAAAAAAAAAAAAGCCTATTAAATGTTTATTGCTTATTGTCTGTACAGCACTTTATCGAAGTTGATGTTGTTTTAAAGTGCTCAATAAATAAGTAGTAGTAGTAGTAGTATTGCTGGTATCAGGCTTTAAAGACAAAGTCGGACAACAACTCAGACATAAATACAAGTCTCTCTCTTTTTCATACCTGTGAATCATTACTGTCTTGCATCATAAATACACAAATATTTGTGTTTAGAGACACACTCAGTTCTTTTGTTTTGCTTTGAAGGGCACCGGCGATCTTATTTGTTGAGGAAAAGAGCCAAACGCAGGTGAAGATCATACCTGCGGGGTATGTCACAGAGGGCTCGGAGTGCAGACTCAAAATGTATTATCATTCCCATCTCTCACCCGAATCTCACACGGACCGGCTCACAGAGACCGCCTCGCTTCACTTTGATCTGAGGCGTGCTGATAATTTCTTCTTTTCACTTGTGTGTGAAATGATAGCGAAAGGGTTTCCAAAACACAGATAAACTTCAAAGCACATACACACACACACACACACAAAAAAAGATAATGATCTATATTTCATACCCAGATTTAATATTTAAATCCATCAACAGGCATAGCTCTACAGCGGTTGCCCATTATTTTACCTCAAAACTCTGAGTGTAAAGCCAGCGGTTATTAAAGTTATCCATACAAACTGATCCAGAGAGTAACTTTGCGCACGTCAAACTTCTTTAAGCAGCGGTTGGGAGAAGTTGGAAGTTTAAAGACGTGTTTTCGTTTGAATTTTTGAAATTTTATAGCATCTGTCAAGATACGATGCTTTGGAGAGCAAAATAAATACAAGATAAGTGGAGACATTATGGAAGATTCCCATTTTAAAAGCAGAAACCACCTAATGAGGCTATAAAACATTCTTCTGAATTTCTAAGTTATAAATAAATAAAATTTGGACTTTGATGTGTTTAAAAAATAAAAAATAAAATGGTGAAATTGGATCAAAACAATGTACTTGTGAAGACGAGCAGAGCAGCACCCATCAGAAGAAGAAAAACTCAGTTTATATTTTGTGGGGAAATGTTTTTACCTGACTCCGCCAGATAGATTTGCTCCGCATATCCATCTGGAAACCTTCCGTTGAAGTAATTTTGGGAAGGGGCGAAAATACTGGTTAGCTGATTGGCCTATGTTGGTGATAGACGGGCCAAATAAACCAATCAGATTCGTCGTCGCTCGTAACAGAGCGACGACGAAAACACAACCACAAGCCAAGCTACTCTTGCTGCTGCAGGTAAAGGCTCGTTAGCTCAGCAAAGAAATACTCTGTAATTCCGCGCTAGTTTCATCGGCTGAAGCCGCCATGTTGTTTAGACTGAACTGTCGCGCTTCCCGTTGCGTCACACCTCAACCCGCCTCAAAGCCAACGCTGATTGGACGTTCGTTTGGTGAACGGCTCCAAATTTTCTTCAACGGAGAGTATCCAGACTGATCTGCGAGTGAAACCTTGAAAGCTCGCGAGATCAGGATGGTCTCACGAGGCTAGAAATGTTTTGCCTTAAATCATTACTCAATAATCATTTAAAAAAAAAATAAACTAAAAGAATTATTGGGCTATTTTATACAAGCAATTGCTTGAGGCCTCCGTTTAATCCTGCTAAGTGTAACAAGAGTTTAGGTTTTTATTTGAATTCTGGATAAATTGCTCTCTAATCTGTTTTTTCTTGTTTTGTTGCCCATTGATCAGCACAGTGAGGGTCAGAACTGTTTGGCTTCTGACTGAATTAGCCATGACGTCTGCAACATGATGCAATTTCCCAACTTGACTAGCTTCGTAATGTGAAGGGGTTTGGTAGTATGCTCATTTAAAACACATTTCAATTGTAAACCTCAAACCAGCTCAATTATTATTTATGTTTTGCCAGAAGAAAAAAGACACGAAAATGCTGCATTGTAACAAAGACCGTATCATGTGCTGCATATTTATAAGTTATATCCCCTTTATGCAAGAGTACAGAAACCTTGCAACATACAGGAAACCTAAAACAGGAATTTAAGTTTGCTAAGGCAATACTCCAGGAGACACTATATGAGTCTCCAAATGTGTTAGTAACATTAACAATAACAGTAACGTGTAATTCAATATACCAAGGGGTAAAAACTAATGTCTTGTTAGTAATTGTAAAGTTAGCAATCAGACAAATTATTTTTTAATGTCCGTTCTACAATTGAAATTTAATGTGTAGACTAATTAGCAGATGATCTTCATTTGTATGATTGTGTGTCTCTTCTGCTTAAGAAATGTCACTCTTGATTCCATCTCTTGCTGATTTTTCAAACACAAATCTTTAGTTGAAGTGTCTATTATACTGCTAATTTCAAATAATTCCTGAGAAATAAAAAAATAATAATAATAATAATAATAATAGTAATAATCTCCTGATTCCTCTGTTTTATGTGACGTCATCAGTCAGTGGAGCGGTGAAGAATTCCTCCTTTAGAGTCACTTAGATGTGTTACGAAGGCGGATTGCTTTCCGAACAATGATCCAGTGCGGCGTAGCTCACCAGTCACAGAAAGCAGAGTCCAGTTGCTGCTCTGCACTTCATCTGCGGGTTTGTCCAGCAGGAGTATTCGACAGTCATACAAGCCCTGGTCAGCCAGCTGCAGGCGCTCCAACCTCAGGGCGCTGGCGCTCGCCAGAGATGCCCGCCCTGCAAAAACAGAGCAGAGGTAAGGGGAAGATGGAACGAAGGCGCCATAAACCGTCCGCCTGGGGCAGACTTCACTCGTCATCTTTCAGGTCAGAGGTGCTTGAAACTTTTCGTCTGTGACACTTCGTCTGTGGAGAAAACAAAAGAGGTCTTGCGGTGCTACCTGAAGAAGCGCACGCACACACACACACACACACACACACACACAGACGCACAGTGAACGCTGCACACATGCGCGCACAAATTTGGAAATCGGATCTCCTGGTTGCCAGGTGACGGCTCCCTCGAGCCAGTGCCGCTTGTAACATCCAGCCTTTATCTTGCCGAGGCTGCAGACTAACTGTCCATGTAGATTTCACACCTTAACAGGCAGACCCAACAGGAAAAAAAACTCAAAAGAAAACAGAGTTAAAGAGCATGGAAACATCTCTGCGCCTTCTCGGAAATACAGTAAAATGTGATAGCATCAAACGGAGTGCGGTGTGGGTCTGAACCACAGGGAAGCCACTGTTTTAATGGTAATTATTAACAGATTCACTGAAGGGGAGTGAGCCTGACAGCGAGGGACTGGGCTCACAGTGAAAAAAGATCCAGGAAGTTGGAGTCAGGTATGCTTCCAGAGATAACACACCCTGTTTATTTTTCCTGGCCGCCAAAGGGGACTAAATCCACGGGGGGGAAACAGAAGTGGGAGCGAAAGTGGAGCACTACACACATCAGCATAGACTCGGGGGGATTAGCTCGTTTCAAAATCCTACCCTTTGACCCCCTCTAGTTTTTTTTCCCCGTCTTTATCTCTCCTGTCTACGTGTGATATAGGTCACTACGGCACTGGGTAGGAGCGGTTCTGCTCAGGCACAATTGCAGCCTGAACGTTGCCGAATTCAATGAGGGAAAATGGAAAAGAGGGATGGGGAGGAAAGAGGAGTGACGTGAGAAGCAGAGCAGTTATGCGGTGCACATAAAATTCACCCTCATTACTTTCTAAATAAATTGTGAAACTACGGCAGCATTTGTATGGATCCCAGGACTCCGAGTTACTCATCCCTTCACCATTTCATACTAACTCAGACCATTACACCGCAGTTTATCTAATGCTATAGTCAAAGTGAGGTGAGCAGATTTCTCAAATGAGTAACGGGGACGTCTCGCCTCCCCCTCACCTCCAACGCTGACAGGGCAGAGGGAGGTGCGCTCAGTTCTTCTACTATGCCTCGACAGTGGCAGGACCGGGTAAATAGCTGTTGGTGCATTCTACTTTTTTTCCTCCATCATAAAAAGATGAAATCAAAAATATCTCCAGGGACATCTTTTGCCGGAGAACAGGTCATCCAAAACGGGGACTGTCCCTGGAAATCAGGGATCTCTTGGCACCCTAAGTTAAAGGGGTCCTATCATGCAAAATTCACCTTTTAGCACGTTTTGTTCTTGCATTTGGGTCTCCACTGCGTCTAGAAGTGTTCCAATTACTAAAACAAACATACACCCAGCAGTTCTTTGGCAATAAGTAAATGTTCTGTTGATGACTGGAAAATAAGCAGTTTGAAAAACCTCACAATTATCACATCACGTTTGGCAGGTACTGCCCCTCACCCAACCACCCGAGCCGAGCTGCGCCCACTCCATCAGCTGGTTTTACTCCTATATGCGCTGCACAATTGCTGTTCAGCACGAACATGACATGTCATTTAGGACAAGCTAATGCTAACAATAGGCTACTGACAGCCCTGTGTCCATTTAGAAATGTACCGTTCAGAAAACACTTGCCGCATCTTTCCTGGTTGTCCAGGAGGCTCCACTTCTTCTGCTTCTGGATCTGACTTAGATGCACAGTGGAACAACATCACATTTTTGACCCTGGTTGCAGCCATTTTCACATGAATAAAGTGTAAGTGTGAACATTGATTTGAGGGGAAGACACGACCAGCAACAGCTTAATTACATAACAGAGACAGAGCCATAAAACAGCTCGTCCTGAAATGATCTCAAAGGAAGCAGAATTGAGGAGATGAGATCTCGTCATCTGAGAATGAATGTGCCAAAAGTGTAAGGAACATGTTTGGTGTAGCTCATAGACCTATCCCAAGTTAATCAAAAGGAAGCATAGACGGCACCCTTTAAGTATTTTTAAGTGGCTCTCAAAAGTTTCTGTATTTTGTTCCACCAGTAATCTGAGAATTCAATTGCTAAAACAGAATAACAGCTAAAAAAAAACCAAGAAATAAAAAGTAAGATGGAACTGGTTGCATAAGCGTGCAAGCACTGAGACTAATACTATGTTGAATAATTTCAACATTTAATTTCAGCATCCGGGCTTCTTTTGTAGGTGTCTACCAGCATCCTGTACCTTGACTTTAAAATATCAGCCCACTTTCCTACAAATCTTCTCCAAAGCTATCACACCATGAGCACATCTCTTGTCTACAGCCTTCTTCAGGTGACCCCACAGATTTCCTGTCAAGATTCACCCCTGGACTTTGGCTAGGCCCTTCCAAAAATTTAATATGCCTCTCATTAAATCATACTTTGGCTGACTGAATTAAGAGTTGCTGCTAAAACCAAATAACCTGGGACCTAACATTTAATGAGTCAAGACCAAGACCAACTGCCAACCATTTTTTATAAAACATTGCTCTCATTAAACTTTTAAATAAACTCTTTAGTAGCATGATGAGCAGGGCTCTAGACTTGCTGGTTGCACTGTTGTGTCTAACATTCTCAGTTAGGTGCAGTATAGTACTTCGGTGAACCCAGGCGTCCACATGTAGAGCCTCAACTATATGCAACTTGTCCAATAAATGTCATACAATGATAACAGTTCAAACAAATTTAGAGTGCTTATACCAAGCTGCACATTAACTGCCTTAGCATTAGCTGCAGGCAGAGTGCGAGGACATGACAGGTGGAGTACTTAACTCAGTTAGCTTTTTTTTTCTCTCTGTGATGCACAGTCAGAAAAACATCTGCACATTTGCACCAGAAAACATTTCGCCCTCTTGTTTTCTCCTGCTTTCCATGGCCTGATCCTCGCCATGTAGGAGCAAAGGTGGCTTCGATAAAATGTTTAAAGTTGAAAGACTTTAGTCAGTACAACTGAATGCAACCAGGAGTTTCACATTAGGTTGCATTAAAAAAAATTTCGGCTGTGGTCTTGACTTGTCTTGAGAAGAAAATAAATGAGTCTAGCATTCCCTAAAAGCACGAAAGGACTCAGTCAAAATTGTAGTAGAGACCAAGACAAGAGCAACACTTTGTACATGTGGTCTCAATACCGGTCTTTACTTGGACTTGTGTTTGGATTCACTGCAATGTTAAAAAAAAAAAAAAATTGACATTAGGCCTCTGCTAGAGTAGGTGTTGGATGAAATCTCACTGGTATTTAGAACTTTTCATGATTTCATTCTCCTTGACATTTCATTCTCCTTCAGATGTACCTCAGGTACATCTGAAGAAAAGTAATCCTCAAGCATGATGATGCCACCATTTTAACACGTCTTCTGGTGAGGTGCGATGTTATAAAAATTGGATTGCGAGTGGACACCTACCTGGACTTTTTTTTTTTTTATTTAACCTTTATTTAACAAGGAAAAAAATCCCATTGAGATCAAAAACCTCTTTTTCAAGGGAGTCCTGGTAAGAGGCAGCAAAATTACATATTGAAAAGAGATACATTAAATTAAATGACAGGTACATAAAAAACATAAAGTAAAACAATTACAGATAATTAAGGCTGTTTCAAATTCTTTCACTTTCAACTTAAAAGCATTTAAGGATAAAAATTCAGTCAACTTCCAGTCTCTTTGTAAAAAAATCCACGCACAAGGAGCTGCGTAGATATAGGCTTGTTTCCCTAGCCCTGTGCGGCCAAAAGGAACATAGTTCACACACATGCTGCTGCTCTTTTGCCAAAATAAAATACCAAATGCTGCGCTCTGTTTTGGGAACCCTGGGAACTCATATGATTGGCTCAGGTACCAGGAATTAAAAACGGGCTACACTCTGGACCGAAGACCATACTTTTAAGTTTAAAAGGAGAAAAATGTGACAAAGACATTATTGATAGAGTGGACCGATTGTTTATAGGGAATGTTACTTCCACAACAGGTGACAAATGAGAATGATTTAAGTTGATTTTACACTAAATATTTTTACACTAAATACCTTACTTATAGCTCCTTTAATTTAAAAAAAAAAAAAAAGCACAATGCAAGCAATGTCCTTTCCACAGATAAAACAAAAGTAGAAAGAATTGGCCATAATAGACAGCTCCATGTTTTTAGAAACCTAACAACATGTTTCCACAGATAAAACAAAAGTAGAAAGAATTGGCCATAATAGACAGCTCCATGTTTTTAGAAACCTAACAACATGTTGGCACAAACGCCTCCTACCAACTTCCACACGTGATGTTTGAAGCGTGATGATTGGGGCTCGGTTTCCAGCCACAGGACCTGGGCACCTTGAACCCAATGAGCTGGGTATGAACTCTATCCGATTAATCTGTTTTTTCCTCCGTTTCATTTCACAAAAAGAAATTAAAGAAGTTATTTTAAAAACTTGCATTTATGTCAAGCATTTCATCTGGGAATTGACCTGAATTCAAAGTGTAACTGTGAGACACGCTTGTAAAAAACGATGGTGGCCCTGCCATAATAAAAAAAAACGAAAATACAACAAAATTGTTTGCTGCTAGTGGTATTACACAATGAGCTAAAAACAGCCTTCACTTCACTTGTGACACTTCAAACTAACTTAAAAAAGTAAATGAATAAATGAAAGTGCCTTATGGTTACAAAAACGTCCTCTACAATATTTTCGGAAACATATTCGGCATTCAGCAATGAGGGCATTGGCAAAACTATGACTCGGAAGTATAAAGCATTATGTATCAAACAAAAAATTGTGAAATAACTCAAAACATCTTGTAGATTTTAGCTTTTTCTAAGTACCCCCTCTTTGTTTTGAACAATGCTTTGGTCAATATTGGCCTTCTCTCAAAGAGCTTCAATAGGTTAGTCATCTGAAATGGTTTTCCAACTATCTTGATGGAGTTCTCAGAATAGTTATAAAGATACTGACAAACCATTGAATTTGCACACTTGGACGACTAACGTTTTGTTGTCAGGTAATAAAGTCATTTTATGCAATTATCATAAAAAGTATTAAAAATTGAACTATAACAAAAAGAACACATAATTAACCTTGTTACACACAGGAAGAAAAAGTTGGTGAAATGTCAGATCCCAAATCACGAATGTAGTAAAATCAGATGGCTTTAGTTTTGCATTGATGTAAACAAAAACAGCAGCATTTCCATTTTCCTCCTTGGCCAAACTAGCACTTCGCTGTTAAAAGTTGACATAATGTATATTTGCTCAATATCCTGCAGCATTGTAAGACATTCTCAGAGTCGACTAATGTGTTGGGCACAAAACTATTTTGACACGTGGGGATGCCAGCACCATGCTGTTGGAGCGCTTGGTTTACCTTGACTAACGTAACAATTTTAATCTAAATCATCTGTTCTGTTTGGTTCTCTCCTAGGATCTCACTAGGCACTTTACTTACTGGGATCAGCTCTAGAAATGTAAAAAAAGGGAAATATAATTCAATTTCACAAAATATTTTAGATTATACAAACTGTAGAATGCACTGGCTCTTCCCTCCCAATTACTTTGTAATCCTCTTTAAATGTTGTAGAGTGCTGAACAATCCGTTGTTGCACCCTTCCCTGATGACTTGGTGGTGGTCTTTGGGTGTTGTGGAATGGGTGCCGGGTGTTATCTTGTGCAGCGACGTACTGGTGGTATGTTTGGTAATTGTGTTAGAGACATTTGGGCTGGGCATTGTCATGTGGATGTGTCCTCTGTGGCAAACCAAACAAGACACGCGAGGCAAAGAGTTTATGCTAAATATAGACATCTTCATTATTTGGCCCAAACAGATCACCGTGATCAACAAATGCTTTACAATTCCTGGAGAGAAACCGACGTCATTCTGGTAAGTTTTCTACTTTTATGTGTAGTGGGGTGTAGTGTGCTTGGCGTAGGAGCACAACGCTAAGTCTAGGATAATAGTGCTACTTCAGAAGAAGAGCCGCACAGAACATAAAAGCTAGCGACGCACATCTTGTTTTTGTACACAATGTACGAGAATTAAGCATAAAGCAACCTTTCTATTGCGGGTAAACACAAAGCCTGCCTCCGATGCCGATTTTGATCTTGGTATAGGATGATAGCTGGGAAGAGCAAGAGTTTCTCCATGTGGAGAAATTCAGCTTAATTAAGAAAAGTATGAAATGTTATAAATTATGTAGGTATATACAGCACATGTTTATTATATAGTTTATTATTAATGAATATATTTTACGTTGACATTATTTGTCTGAAATGTAATCTTTGTTTACTCTTCCCTTTCTAGGAGGATGAAATGATAAATGAAAAAATTACTGCAAGCCATCATCAAACCCATTTAAAAAGGTCCAACATTCATGAAAATGACAACTTTTTCAAATCAATGCTCACTTTGCCATGCTGATCTGTTTGCACAAAGCACTCATGACCACATGTAGCAGATCTGTTGGCTTTTCATTCACCCAAGTCAAACAATACCCTTTCTAAGAATAATCCAACCACACAACACTGCTCACCACACACACACAATAACACAATGCATCTCCCAAACTGCGCCTGACTAAAGGCCCCCTCAAAGGCTCATTCCCTGAATACACTCTCAGGTGACAGCAAAACACAAAACCCTTCAGCGCCGTTAAGAAAAGTGACTCTCCAACAATAAAAGGAAATTATTCTGACAATTGTTTTTATAGACTGAAGCAGTAGCCTATAAATTATAAAATGAGACAACCACTGCTGTCTTTTTTTAAAAGCAATATCCTGCAGAGGGAAATGAGAACAGATCCTCATTCAAGTGAGCTCCTAATTTAGAACTTGTATATTAGTTGTGATCAATAAAAGCCTTTGATCGAGAAAAAAAAATCAAAAGGTGTTATATTCAGAAAAAAACTTAAATATAACTACTCTTCTCCGTTAAAGTTTGATGTCCTTCATAAAGCTCCCGGACGAGTTGGAGCAATGCCAACCAAAGCAATATTTGCACAGACCATGGTTTTTGATTTTATAACATTTTATTGAGAGTGAAGGACACATCAGACATATTGATTTTATATCTCCCAAAATGGATGTGTAACATTTTGGAGATGAAGTTTTCAGATTATAAAAAGAAGCCTTGAGGGAAATCATCCACAAAGTGTCTTGTTTGGTTTGACAAGGGCCTGTGGACAAAAATTATTTAAATTCAATACACATTTTGTGCACCACAGACATTTATGTCCCTGAAAATGTGATATCCATGGACAGAAAGCCCACATCGTCTCCAAGAGATGTCGTCAGCTCTTGGCAAGTCGGGGAGAGGCATTCAGGTTTCAGTTGGAGAAAGAAGCAGATAAGGTTACACTCCGTCTTGCTTGTGGCTTTATGCAGGGCTGCCGTGTCACGGTTTAAAAATTTGAATTGAAGCGCTCCATCTAAATTAGAGGCCTAACTTGATGCTCTACTGAACACAAGCAGTCCCAGTATCACGTTTGACCACATGGGAAGGAAGCACATAACTGCTTTAGCTGTGTTTAATGTTACTCCTGCTTACAAAAGGACAGTGCATTTATTCAGCTGTATTTGCTTTTAATAAAGTCAGCAGAAGCATGGGTGCGATGGGACTACAGTTCCTGTCCACATGGTTGACATTAATGCTTTGATCAGTTGCTCTGCAACAACAAACACCCCTTTGTTCGCTCTTCACAACCAAAGGGGAGCTCCACTGAATCTTTTTTTTTTTTTTTCAAGTTTACGGACATTAAAATAAAATAACACAGATAGAGGGGGTAGGCTTCTGCTCTCCCCCAGAATATTGGAGTTTGGGAGGCAGCGCCTCCAGGTTCGTGGGATGGGCTCTTGTTGGCCCAATCTCTGGGTGGATAGGCTGGGGGTTTAGGGCCGCAGTATGGACCGGGTAGTATGCCCACCCCCATCCCATCGGATGATGGGGTTCACCTCCTGGGGCTGGATACCCCTTTGGGGTGCCGGTACCTGAACCTGGGAGTATAGGATGCGTGTGCCGCACGTAAAATGTGTGTACTGAGTCGCTTTTGCAGTGTAAACATGTGGGGGCACTAGGTTTGGAAGCTGTGAATATGACTGGGCACCTAGTTTTCTGGTTTGTCCTTTTGTCAGGTTGGGTTTGGACTGCCCCCTCTCCAGGGACATCTCTGGCCTCCACTAAGTGTGGACCCCCCACCCGTCTGGCTCCTCTCCATGACTGAAGCCTTTGGCTCCTTATACATGAGACGCTTGCCTATTGCCTCTAAGAGACTGTCTTCCCATTACTACTCCGCATGATCCCACCTCAAAGAAAATACAATAAAAATCACGGGGGAAAAAAAACTAATTTTGGGCAGAGGGATCAGCATCGAAAAAAAAACAAAAAAAAAAAACGTGAGCCTCAACAGACTGAATCACTTGGATTACTTGCAAACCACAGCAGCTAAAAAACAGTTGGAGGCAGGTTCTTGAAGCCAAACCACTTCGACATCCGAGAACACGCCTGAGGGGTTGAAATACACACTGCTCATTTCAACTCTAAAGGGTCTAAGTTTCCCATGCTGCACCTGTTACTAACCCGGCAACCAGCACCTGTGAGAAAGCTCAAGCATCAGAGGGGACAAAGCATCTTTTTTTCAAACCCTTTGAATCAGTGTGAAAAAAAAAAGTGTATCTGTTTGTTCACCACAAATGTATGTTATCAGCAAACTTGTCCCTTTCAATACAATGCCTTGTTTTAAGAACAGACTGAGTAAGGTGTACAAAAAGTATAATTTGTCATTCAAAGGGTAGGCAAATTTTAAGGTTATTACTACTAGCATGTTGCGCTGCCTCCTCTTACATTGAGCCTAATGAGGTAAGACAATGATATATGGTGCAGATCGTCTTCTGAATCAGCAACAAAGTCCACTGTATTTTATAAGCCTGGGCTCAAATTAAAGCGCATATTGCTCCTACTTTTGATAATTCAACCAATCACCTAAGGTCCACTCTGACTTTATTGCTATGTAAATGTCAGTATCAAATTTCCTGGTTCACCATGGGTGAGGGAGTGGCACCGCACTAGGAGGGGAAAGGCTGTGACTCAAATGAAAGCAGGCACTGATCCTTTGACAAACACATATCTAAAAAGGCAGAGATTACTACGCATTACTCTGTGTTAGCACAAGAGATAAATCTAAATAGAATAACACTGTTACACTATATAAATATTTGGCAGACACTGGAAATTTGAAAAAGGAAATGCTGTGAATTAAATGCATTATGAGTGAAACATCTTGATCTAAATATTTAAAAGGACTGACAATTATGAGTATATCCTTGGATGAGAATATTCTTTCAAAATGCATTAATTTCAATTGGGCACCATTTGATCCTGTGTCAGGTCTTTGCTGTTTGTTGTTTCTATTTGTTAAAGAGAAGATTTTCGTATACTATCTGTTGGTAAAATACCTTGTAAAATAATTCATACTGCAAGTCTTTCACATTTTGGCACGTTACAATCAAACGTTAATGGATTTTATTGTGATTTTATTTGATCGACTGAGACAAAGTAGCACATAACTGACATTGAAGGAATAAGTGAAATGTTTTAAATTTTTCTTTTTAGAAAAGTGATACATTTGTTTTCAGCCCCACATGAGTGAACATTTTAATATACACCTTAGACTGACATTTCCAGACTTATAAATTAAATTTGGCCTATTTTTCTATTTGAAGTACAAAAGTTGATTAATAATTAAGACAGATGGAAAGATCAACAGTCAGACACATGGATGAATAATAGGATGTACAGAAGGATGAATGGACAGATGGACAAATGAAGGTGAGGTTGCTCATCCAGGAGGACTGAATGCTGCAAATCAATGACTCAATGCAAACTGCTGAGGTTCCTAAGAAAACATTTTAACCATTCTGACTGGATGATTTGATTGAACTGACTGTGTAAAGCACCCTGAGATGATATGCTGTTAATTGGTGCTTTATAAAAAAGTAGGGCTGGATGATAATTCAATAACGATATATAATCGATCGATAGACAAATATTGATAGAAAAAAAAGGCTAAATAACAAGTTGAATAAAAAACAGTTTTCCTTATTCTTGCCATGTAGATTAATGTTACAGTCATTACATCCTCCCAACCAATCACAACGCAGACCCAGGAACGCTCCATCACCAAGTTCCACCCCCTTCAAAGAGCACGTTATTTTTTGGTTTCTTAAAAACTTTTGTTTTGATAAAAAGTTGGTTGAATAAAGGGTTGAGTTTGAATTCAGTGTTTGTGTGTTCTGCATCTAAAAATAAGTCGCTAAGCAGCAGCATAAAATGGCCTGGGCTGCACTTATAATATATGTTTTGAATTTGAAGATAATTATCGATAACGATGAATATGTTTTCGGTTTTATCAATATGCTTTTTTTCTATATCGTCCAGTCCTATAAATAGGTGGAATTGAATCGGTCGTATAGAAGCCAACACAAAAAGTACTCTGATCAAAGCAGCTGGAAAATACAAATATTTTTCCACCACTATTTACTTTTCCCATTCTTATCAAGACCATAAAGATTCTTTAAATAAATCAGGACCCCTGAGATGCATCACAGCTACTTTGTGGTTTTAAAGAAGGGTAAGCTTTTTGGAAAAGACAAGAAAATGAAAACTACAATTGACAAACAAAATACATGCCAAGGAAATCGTTGTACAATTCATGCAGTTTTTTTTAATACACATAGACTTCTGCTTTTTGGCCTTAAAATCAGTTTTGGTAAAAAAAAAATATATATATAAGAAAATTTAAACATTCATCAGATTATATCGCCCTTGATCTATTTTCCATTCTTCTGAAGAAATTCCCGTAAATTCAGACATATCAGATGTCTCAGCTGGATGTAAAAATCAATCGGAGTGGGTGTGAACACAGTCTTTAGTTGCACAGCGTGTAATGAGTGATGCAACAGGGAGTAAGACGAGTGTTGAAGAAAATTTAGAGAGAAGTAATTATGCAGGCAAATGTTGATCGGTGCTGGCCACCCTTCCTCAGTTTTCATGTTGATGGAAGTAAATGAATTAGGTTAAATGCTGTACTTACTGCTAGTTTGCTGCCTGCTTACCTCCCACCTGAGTGTTAAAATATACCAATTAATTTCACCCTTTGAAGTTTTATATTCAAGCCGCTCGAGGCGCTTTCTATAAAAACTGCACTTTAATCAAAACTTTGGATGGTGCGGGCACTAGAAATCCGAAAAGCCTGCAAAAGTCCAGAGTGGAGTGAAAATCCCTACATGCATCTCCATAGGGGGAAAAAAAGGGGAGATTCTAACAGAGGGAAGATCTGAGCCACCCAGACATGCTTTATTTTTGTCTACATTTGTTCTGTTGTTTGTGACTTTAAAGGATAACAGAAGCCTCACAAAGGTAGCCCTGGCCCATAGAGGTTCTTTTTTTTTTTGCCTTAGACCGTCTTTGTTCGCCGTGCTGTGGGTAAGAATGTGGACAATAGGCGGTGATGCAATGCGAGAGTTGGTTGAAAGGCCACCAAGGTGTGGCACTCAATGAAATCTGAGAACAAGCGTCTTGTTTCATTTTCGACTCAAGCACACAGCCAGACACTCACTTTACTCTCTGTATTACCTTTAATGAATGAAAATTTTCACAGACAGACTTTGTAACAAGGCTGGCATGAATAATTATATTTCAGGCATGGTGCTAAGTGCAAACATCAGCATGTTGGCAAACAGAAAAATACTGGAACACTATCCTCAGGGGAAGCAAGAGTTTTTTTTCTGTAGACGCATTTATGGCCAGTCTCATGGTCATGCATAAATGTAAGTTTCTGAAACTGCCTATGGAGATCGCCGTAAAGAATATGCTTCAAATTGCAAAACATGTCTATAGGTTGATTTCCAGGGGCAGCAAGTTACAGTTCAGTTTTAAGCTCTCCAAGCAACCAACGGTTCTTTATACAGGTGCATCCAAACGCTAATGTATTTCAGTAATTTCACACATGCTACTCAAAATTAAAGGAGCACTGTGAAAGTGCATCATATCTCAATTAGAAGGAAAAAAATCCATGCTGGACACTGACAGGAAATGGGTAAAGTGCAGGGAACAAAACAACGGTGCATCATTTGATGAACATTGAAATTACAAACAGACAAACAATTAAATCCTAACCGCCAGGTTCCACATCATACATGATTGCTCCATTCCGTTTACGTCCGACGGAGCGACTTCATTGTTATGTTATTGAGAACAGTTCCACATTCTCCATGACTACTCCGAACGTCACCGTCCACGGACACGTCATTCACCGCCAATTTATGGAACGACTCCAATTTTCTGTTCCATCGGGCTCCGGCCCGGGTCTAGCTCAAGCATTTCAATCATAACAAACAGGAAAAATAATCCCACCAACATCCAGTTTGTCGATGTTAAACAGCATTAATAGAGATCTTAACCACAAATTTTAAAAAAAATGTAAGTATTCGGAATAAAGTTAACCGTTTTATTTAGATGTTGGATGCAAACCACTTTTTTGCATCAATTAAGAAAGCAGATTTGTCACTTCAACAATCAATTTAAAATCTGATAATCTTCTCCAAATAGATTTGAATTCTGCTTGTAATGACGATGATCCCATGAACTCGTACCTCTCGCTCATGCTCTACTTGGGCTCCAAAGAACTTTGGAGTGGAGCTAGATGGAGTAACTACGGATGTAGTAGGCGTTGCTTTTCACGGACTCACGGAGGCGGTCTGGAATGGAACGGACACGTCCAAGCAAGTGGGATGTGAAATCTTGGGGTACATCAGGGAGAAAGTGAAACTGAAATTCTGATGCGGCAGGGTGGACCAATTTCCCTAAATGTAATTGCAGCAACTCAAACTGCTGCTCCATCTTTTATGGCCTCCACATACTTGTCTGCATGCTTGACAATGTCGGAGCTCCTATAGATCCTGACTAGAGCATCACTGAGCTCCTGGGCAGTCTGAGGAGCAACCTGGGGGTATCAGATAGATCTAATTAGGATGTCCCAGAGACATTCTGCTGGACTTAAGTAGGGGAGTGTGGAGGACACTCAATGGTATCAATTACTTTATCCTCTAAAGGATAACGCCCGGAACTGGAGACCGGGCGTTATCCTGCACCAGGAAGAACGCAGCAACCCAATGCACCAGCACAGGGTCTAACATTGGGCCTGAGGACTTCATCCTGATATCTAACGCCACTCAGGGTGCAATCGTTTATCCTGTACAGGTCTGTGTGTCCCTCCATGGATACCTCTTCCCAGACAAACACTAACCCACTACCAAACTGATCGTGCTGAGCTATGCTATGAGCAGCATAACGTTCACCACAGCTTCTTCAGACTTTTGCCTTACTGACACTGGAGCTCATGAGTGAACCTGCTCTCATCTGTGAAAAGAACAAGGCACCAGTGGCAAACCTGCCAGTTCCGATGATCTCTACCAAATGTCAGTCAAGCTCCATGGTGCCGGGCAGCGAACGCAGGGCTTACTAGATGATGCCTGGCCCTCAGGCCACCCTCATGAGGTCTGTTTCTAATGGTTTGGTCAGAGACGATCAGGGCAGTGACCCGCTGGAATCCATTTTGTAAGGCTCTAACAATATCCTGTTCCTCTTTGCACAAAGCAGATGCTGTCCCTTCTGATGGGTTAAGAACCAATGACAGCCATGTCCAGCTCTCCTAGAGTAACTGCCTGTCTCCTGGATCTCCTCCATTCTCCTTAGACTGTGCTGGGAGACACAGCAAACCTTCTGTCACATATGGATGTACCGTCCTGGTGGAGTTGGACTGCCTGTGTAACCTCTGTAGGGTCCGGGTATCGCCTACCGCTACCAGTAGTGACACTGACCCAAAGCTACTCAAAAGCAGTCAAAAGATATGAGGAGGATAGAAATCTATGTGGCCTCCCCCTGCAAGACCATTCCTGTTTCTGGGTTCATTTCATTGCTGCCGGTTTATTGCCCCGTTTTAATGTCAATAACACCAAAACATCCGACACTGATCAACAACCCACTCTCCTGCAGAACTGGCCAGATCAATATTCTAGAGGTTTAACTGACTTGATATTATACTCTAAATAAAGTGTTTTTTTAACTTCCTTTGAGCAGTACATCATATTTATTTATCACGCATATGGTACCATGCCTTAAGCTTTTACTTCTGTTTGGTTTACAGCTAGAGAAAGCACAAAACTCACAAAGAGAAAGAAAAACAGGAATATTGCTTAAGATAAAAAATAAAGAAAGTTTTTTTTAACAAAGATATATTCTGCTCTAGACATGTTATGCACTACATAAATCAAAAGGAAGCCAACTGAGGCTGGACTGTCACTGACTTTAATAAGGTTAAGCTACAAAAGTGTGTCCACAAAGAAGCAAACCATTCACAGAGAGCTGGATTCAAATATAATATATATAAAAAGCTTAGTGGAAAGAAAAAGTGTGGTAGGAAAAGGTGTGCCATCAACAGGGAGAACAGCGGCCCTGAGGGGATTGTGAAGCTTATTCAAGAGTTAGTTCACTTTGTTTCATTAAAGCAAGACCCCCCCCCCCCCAGTCTCCCTTCAGTTGGCAAAAAGAGCCGCTTTGCTGTATTAAACAAAAAGCATGAATAGTTGAGAAGTAACTGAAGAGAATTAAAAACACAAATGATAAGGTATATTATGAAATCATTTATTAAAGATAAAAAAATACCATAGGCTGAAAGAAAGCTATTCAGTGTGGAGACGCAAGATGCATTATTAGCAAAAAACTGTAGAAGACACTACAGCGACATTTGCTATCTCTATTTGTCTATGTTAATAATTTTGTTTAATTATGAATAAGCCTAAACTTAATCACCAGCTCTTATTTAACGTTTCAAAGCAGCCTCCTGTCCACCTACCTCAGCGTCACCATGAAGATCAGGATCAGAGCATGTAGAGCTGCTAAGGGGTATAAAGGGTGTTGTTGACCGCTAAACTATGGACTGGACAGTTTTCTTTATTGACATGAACTGCAGTTAATAATACCTAGAGCTCTAAATAGCTGCTATAGCCTTAGATGAAGTTCTAGCTCCACAAACGTGTGGGTCAAAGCAATTATCACACTTTTTTGTCATGAAATGAACAACAAGTTAACATTAAGAAACACTGCAGACTAACTTAACGAGTCTTACAGCTGCAGCGGGCTCTGATGGAAAATCTGTCTATGCTTGTCAGATACATCTACAACTCAGGAGGTGGTTGTAAAAAGTGTGTTTTAGGTGCCAAAACACACGAGAAATAATATTTTAACATCTGACAGCTTAGAGTTGTAGTGGATAAAGTGATGAAATCTCTGATACAAAATCTTTGCCCACTTGCTGAGCACATGTTCCCAGCATTCATCATGTTTGAATATGGACCAGGAACCATGAAATGCCATGAGGGACATTTATCCTTCCCTCTTGGACCCTCTGCTACCTCTTAAAACAGAGCAGGTTCAGATGGTCGATCTGCTTTGATTTCACCGTTTTCAGCACTTTTCTGCTTCAGTTCAGTCTCGGCTATTTGTTATGCTTCTACTGTACTTCCCCCTCCCCCCTCCCAACAGATTTCTTCCACTCACTGCACCAACACATTAGGTTGGTTACTTTAATAACAAGTACTCACCTTCAAAAAGTGGATGGACGTGAGGTGTGTGGGATCCAAACTGAATCAGGACAGGAATGTCAAGCTCTTGCCGCACCCATTCCACCACATGTGGAGACGACGACGACCCAGACTGCGGCCCTGATGGAGGGAAACGGCACTCCAGCTCCACCGAGTCCCCGACCTTTCCACGGACCTCTGACTCTGCACCTTCAGTGGTTACTAAAGAGAGAGTTTATTAGTGAAATAAGAGGTTAGTTTCAGGCGCGTTATATTGTAGAGACTTTAACCTAAAATCCAGCTGATTGTCAAACATTCCTTATATGAGACAATAAAGAGATACTTACAAAAGTGGCAAATGACTACAACTGCCGCGAAAGTCTGCCAGTATGATCTTCCTGACCCCATATCTGTCACTCACACAACCTGCAGCCTGTTCTGTCTGTTGGCAAGAGAGACACAATTGTCACATTCCCATTACTTCCTTGGCTGCGCATAAGCTGACAGCCGTCTGTGACAGCTTTCCAACCTAAAAAGACTCTAACCGAGCTGTCACTACTGCTATCGTTTTACAGGAAGGGGAGAGAAGAGCACTCAGATTTTTCTATAGTTTTCCAATAACTGGAATTCATCCCACATCATTACACAAATGGGAAGAGCAGCCTCCGCCGCCAGAAAACCTGGCCTCCAATCTCCCTTTTTCTACAAGTTAATAGCATAAATGGCAAATAAATCTTTTGAGTCACGTGCGCCGCAGCAGCTAAGTGTTTTATTTAAAGCACATCAATAAAAAGGTATTTGGCTGAAACAGCTGGGAGACCAAGCAGTCAAGGACAGGGACAACCTGAGAGGACGAGAGCGCTTTAAGAAGCAGCAAGGTATGAAATCTAATGCCAAAGTGCAACGATAGACTCAAATTGGCTCCGATGTTTGAAATGTACAAGAGAAGGTCAGAATGGAATATCTGTATTATTAAGAACCTTTCATTCGTTCTAGATTAGGAGACATAACCTATGCATTGCCTATATTTGTCACATATGCTTCATATTAGGGGGGTGCTGGCCTAGTGGTTAGAGCAGGGCGCTTGCACTCAGAGAAGGATGCAAGTACCCGGTTCGATCCCCAGTGTCTGCACTCTGGGTCCCTGAGCAAGACCCTTAACCCCAGAACGCTTCCCGGGCGCCGCACATGGCAGCCCACTGCTCCCCTAGGGGATGGGTTAAAAGCTAGATACCACATTTCTTTGCTTGTACTTGTGACAGTTCAATGACAATAAAATTTAATTCTATTCTATTCTATATTTGTTGTTGATAAAAGAAACCAGAGTGGCAAGTGAGCGCTTGTTCCCACTAGCCCACGGTCCTGCCACCGGCCTCGTTCTAACCACTCCGCGCTTCAACACAGCAACAAGGAATGTAGCAGCTGATGATGGTTTTAAGATTCATAAACAGTCTGGATTAAGTAAAAAAAAAAAAAAAAAAAAAAAATTGGATATGTGGACTCCATTACTTGCACAATTATCTGCATTGTATCCACTCATCTGTTCTTCCATTCATCAGGTAACCTCTAATAAATATATCAGTCTATTCATTAATTTAATGGTTCTGCTTGGTTTCTTGTTGGAAGTGAGTTTTCCTCTCCACTGTCGCAACATGCACACTCGGTATGACGTATTTCTTCAAGTCAACGATGGCAGTCAGCGACTGTCCTCTGTGGCAACATGTTCTACCAGGAGGATAAATACTATCATACTATCAGTTGGGCTTCCTTAGAAAACTTTTTAACCAATCTGTCTGGATGATTTGATAAAATGCACTCAGTAAAATGCTTTGAGATGACATGTTGTTTATTGGCGCTATATAAATAAGCTGAATTGAATTGACAAGAACGGCAGCGAAGAATCCACTTTAGTCTTAGAAAGACTTGGAAGAGACTGAAATTCTGCAAAAAAATGAGGATGAATAGCAGATGACTTGTGCAAAGTTATCTTTTCTGTTAAATCCTTCTTTCTGCTGTTTAAAACATCTAATAAATAAATTATTAAAAGGTACTGTGAGTCTTGTGGTGCCAATAGGAAAGCAATCCATGTGTTGGGCTGATTCCTATCCAAGAGAATGGGCTTTCTCCTGATTCTGCCCAACAGCACGTTCATGAGTAAAGAGTTGGACCAAGATGTCCTCAAAGACCTGTTCTGTTCATTGAATTTCACGTAACAAGGTAAAAGTATGGAACATTCTAACATTCATATTCCGGCTTATGCATCCATTATTGTTTTAGGGTAGCAGAAAGGAAATCCAGACACCCGTTGCCCGAGGGGCGCTCCCTGGCTCATTCTGGGGTATCTCACAAAGATCCCACACTAGAAAGGTACTATAGACCCTCCATTAAGCCCTAGCTCTTCTCTGTATTTTCCTCTCACTGGGATGTGCTTGGTGACTTCTATTACAAGAAAAGAAACCTATGAGGTGGCATCACTGTGACATTTTAAAGAAGCACAAGCTGTTTACTTTCGAAAACTTTGAAAATATTAGCACACTAAAGCTTTTAAAGTTTTTAAATGTGTGAACAGTCTTGTATCGCCACTGTTTTCTGCTCTTATTGTCAGACGTCACGGCCCACTTTGACCATCCACTCGAGCCTCAGCCAGTGGGGACTGTATGGTCCCAATGCTCAGGACATCTTTTGGACGGTCCAGTTTCTCCTCCAAGGGACCCAGACTGTGGAACTCTCTCTCCACTGACTTTAAACAACTGATATTAACACCTTTAACAGAGGATTAAAACAGTGGCTGACGTCAAGACAGAGACTTTCACATAACAATGTCAATACGTGAATTAGTCTTAAGTTTAATGTATACAATTATCTGTTTTGCATTTTAAATTGTCCGCTGTTTGTAATTATTTCTACTGTACTCTGCAATATTAAGTTTTTTCTAAAAGCCTCCGATGGACTGGTGTTGAAAATTAGCACATGTGCTAATACACTCAAGCATTGCATCTGGTTTGTCCAATAAATAAAAAATTCTGTACAACTGCAACCTTGATGTTGCAGAAGGAATGAAACTATCTCCATGATCCTTTGGCCTCAGATTAAGATCAGTTCTAAGACTTTTTTAACAACTTCTAAGACCTCTCTTACCAGCGAAAAGAGAGGTTGAGCTAAAGCAACGTCTGAGCCGAGGGCGGACAGGTCAATACCGAGGCATACCAAGTTACAGCGTCAAAATCTAGTAGCTTTTAACTTTGGTTTAAGACAGTATCTATCATTGGCATGGGTTTATGTTAACATTTCATTGATCAGATTATCAACATCCCTCTGATTCTCGGTCATTTATGCACTTCCTGATCATGAGCAGTGAACACTAATGCAAACCTCATTTTCTGTCTCCACCCCCACACCTTTATGGCCCTTTTTCATCTTAGGGCCGGGGCAAAGTCTAAACCGGTGGAAAACAATTACGTGGGCTGTCAACAGTTACCGTGCTTTGTTCCACCCACTCCCATGCTTCGGTAAACAGCGCGGCGTACAAGATTTCCTCCAGAATTAATGTGAAAGTTAAAACTCAATCTGCAGCCCTTCTGTTCATTACAGTCAGCTGGAACATAAACACTCCAATCAGCAGTCCTTCACCTGCCTGACTTTTGGCTATGGCATAGAAAACTTTATGCTGAACAAAATGCATTTGATTTAGAACGTAAAGTGTTTGAGAAGAGTCGACAAGGAGAGCCAAGGAGAAACTGAAGCATTATGAGTCAGCTGTAAAGAGGAAAACATTGCAAAACTGTCCATCACTTGGTATCTTTGTTCGTCTCAGAATGAACAGATGCTCAGCAAACAGGCGCATCTCGATAAGTTAGTGAATTAATAGTTTTACATGTTATTCGGTGGCCATCTGTATAAGTCTATCACAGGGCAGCAGAGGCAAGGCAAGGTAAATTTATTTGTACAGCACATTTCAGTACAAAGACAATGCAAAGTGCTTTACATGATTAAAATATAGGAAAATAAAACAGAATAAAAGCAAGTTGGAATAAATTGTAGAAACAAAATTAAATACGGAAGAATAGAAACTAAAAGCAAATGTTAAAAACAGTTGGACTACTAAGTTATGTTTAAAACAGTTTAACTAGAATAGTCGAAGGCAATCCTAAACAAATGTGTTTTTAATCTTGATTTAAAAAGGAACTCAGGCTTTCAGCACTTTTACAGTGTTCTGGAAGTTTGTTCCAGATAAGAGGAGCATAGGAACTAAATGCTGCTTCTCCATGTCTGGTTCTGGTTCTGCAGAGCAGGCTGGAGCCAGAAGACCTGAGTGGTCTGGAGGGTTGACACACTGATAACTAGTCTGTGTTGTACACCTTAGCCCTAAACCTGACCTCTAGCCCAAAGAAAAGGCCCACACTTTACATCAAAGACCTCACTTTACCAGTAAAATAAGCTAAATATGTTCTCGCTCAGCTGCAAGTACAAATACACACACAAACACAATTACATGAGGGCAATTTAGAGTCAACAATTAATCTAACAGTCTGGTTTTTGGACTTTGGGAGGAGGCCGGAGTACCAGGAGAGAACCCACGCATTCACAGCTAACAGTGCTAACAATTGTGCCAGCCCTATTGTAATATTAGTGTTCAATATTATTGTTGCAAAAAATTACTGTTTGGAATGTAATATTTGTTGCTTTTACGTACCCAGCATCAGAGACTCAGGCTTTTAGTGTACACAGAGTCTCACTGCAGTAGACACACACACCTAACACCGAAGGTCATAGAAAGAGATGGAAGCATAGGAAAAGATACTAAGAAGGAGTTGTGAGGGGTTTCTTGAAACTGATGTCATGAAAATATTTATAACTATTATCATTTTCACATGAATTTCTAACATAATGCAGTCCTACCACCCTTGAGAGGACTGTGAAGCCAAACCCCCTAAAAGAGAATGCCAGTGCAGCCAATTACCAGGAAATCGTGCAGCCTTCTTCTACCACAGTTTTTTCTTTGCTCTCAACGTTCCATAAATATTTCTGCATACTGGATGGACGTGTCAGTGACTGTCAACTGGACAACTGTATTCTACCTCGGAAGCTGCATTGGGTTTTCACTTGCTGTGAACTAAATCAACTAAATTCAGTGCTAGGCATTTCAATATGCGTAAATAATCTGCAAAACATACGAGTTTCATTGTCACCGACACCCTCATTAAGAAGGGTGAGCAACAGAAAAGGCGTGCTAAGCTATATGACCGTTCACAGGCTGCTGTATCACAGGACATTAATGGAAAATTGAGTGGAAAGAAGAACTGTGGAAGAGAAATTAGGTGCAAGCAACAGGATGACTGAAAGCAAAGCCAATTAAGGAGTGTGGATAAGGGGGGGTGGGGGGGGGGATCGGCTGCAACTACATCCCTTGTGTTAAGCCACTCCTGAAATTCTAATGGCGTTCTTATTTATTTAAATACATTTGCATTCTCTCTTGTTATCCAAGTAGGATAAAGATTAAAAGGACTGAGTGCCCAGCAATGCCTTTTATAATTCCAAGTAGTCAAGAAGAATAAGCAGACAGTTTTGGTCTAAAAACTGACAGCTCCAGATAAATAAAACTATTTCTTATAGCATTATTGGTCAGAACTATGTGTGTGTGCCTGGCAAAACAAAAAGCAATAAAGTGGATCACCAGTGGAAAAAAAAAAAAAAAAAACAGACAGGAGAGACAGAGAGGCAAACACAGCAAGAGGAAAGATAAGAGGCAACAAAAAAAATCTCATTAAGCTGCAGGACATTTTGTGTCATTAAATCAGAACCAAAAACTGAGAGCTGCCAAACAACGCAGGCCGGCTTTGTTTGGACGGCGTGGTGACTCAGACTGTCTACGTACATCTCCCTCAGACGTATTCCTGCCTTCATCTTGACACTGATAGCACAGCTGCGATGGCACGGCACTCTGGAAAAAGCTTTAAAGATATAATGAATGAGCAGGTAGCTCTCAAAAGGAAAGCAGCTTGCCTCACACTGATTTATCACCTGACAGAAATAGAAATGTCAGTGACAGGCATGCCGTTGAAATTCTGTTGCTGCCTTTTCAATCAGTGTAAGGAGACAGGCTGAATAATCAAGACCGAAGCCCAAATTTATCAGGCTCCTCGTACGGATGCGCGTTTAAAAACCAAAACATGAACAGTCTCTCCCGGCACAAATGTGTTCCGATCAAATTGAGTTTCTCCTCTCGTAAAAGTTCTTTCAGGAATCCACGTCGCTGGCATCAAAACAAGTCTTTTTTACGCCATTCCAGTTTATCGATCCAAGCGGTGCAGTGACTGTACGCGTTAAGGAAAATGAAGCACTAAACTTTCCTCCTCAGAGTATGTGGACTATTTCCAGACTGCTTCTATCTGCCAGCGACACAAATTGGACATTAACCTCTCAATAAATGGGAAACAGTAAAGACGAGAAAAGGTCAACCACTAATGTGTGCGACTGTAAAAAGGTAAAAAAAACGCGCCTATGACCTCGAAAGCACCATTAGGAATATCCAAGATCAACTACCAGAGCTGGAAATATGGAGTAAAAAAATGCTGTAGTGGGAAAAAAAAAAAAAAAAAAAAAAAAAAAAAAAACCCATGAGATTTGACATTTCATCTACAAGATCTGCTTTCTTCATGTCCTTCAAAAATAATTAAAAAATATTTCCCCCATTAAGGAATTTTGTCATAATTAAATGGTTCAGATCAAACTAACAGAAATGTCACTTAAAGATAAACTAAGAAAATCCAAAATTATTGTTTTGAAATACATTTAAACCCGACATAATGTAAAAATGCTATAAATCATGAATTACTTGATCACACAGCCCTATCTGCCCCTGAAGCAGGGAGACGGCTTCTCTGTGGAGAACCTGCTGTTTGGAAGGCATTAAAGCGTGGCTAGCCCTGAACTTTTTAAATTTTAACAATAAGAAAACTGAGGTAATACTCTTTGGACTAAGTTGCTCCTGTGACCCGAGAACGGTTTATTTGGGATCCCCTGACAGCATATTTTAAACCAAGAGTCACTGACAGTGATTTAAAATTAGACGGTCAGATTAGAGCAGTTGTTAGATCAGGTTTTTAATCACCCGAGGCAAAATTGAAATTCTTTGTCAAGACAACTCCTTGAAACATTGATCCATGCTTTTTTTATCATCCCGCCTGGATTTCTGTAATGGACTCTATGTTGGAGTGAATAAGTCATTGCTTTCTCGTCTACAGCCGGTTCAAAACGCTGCTGCACGTCTTTTAACAGATGCACCAAAAATAGAGCATATAACCCCCATTCTGGCCTCACTCCATTGGCTCCCGGTACATTTTAAAAAGTGTTTGAATGACCTCTTCATCCCTATTCACCCTCTCGGCCCCTCAGGTCAGATGAACTGCATCTCCTGGAGGTACTGAGGTCTAAGAGGAAGCTCAGAGGAGGTGGGGCCTTTTCTATTCTTGCTCCTCAATTATGGAATAACGGCCCCTGCATATAGGAGAGGCTCCTTCTGCCTACCTTTAAAACTCGCCTTAAAACCCACTATTATTCTTTGGCTTTTACCACTAGTGAGATTTAGTTTTCATTTTAAATTGATTTTATTTTTTATGCATTATCTTTTCATTTCAGTTTTTTAATGGATGTGTTTTTGCTTGTAGCGATGTACAGCACTTTGATTCAGCTGTTGGCTGTTTTTAAGGGCTTTATACATAAAGGTATGGTATGATCAATATTTTTCTTAAGACTGCAAAAACAGCAGAAAAGTGTCCAAAGGGGCAAAAAGATGAATAGTTCTGTCTACTTTACAAAGCGAAGAGGGTTTTATTTTCTTTTTTTGTTATCCTGGCGTGATTTCTGCACAGGCCTTTGAAAATCAACATTTTACCTAAATAGCGGCCTTCAAACAAAATGAGTAGGCTAAAAGATGTTTAAAATGCAACCCATCGGGTCTGGGTCATAGAACTATTTCAAGAACAAAAGATAAAACAGTCTGATAAAATCCTTTCTAAGCAGCAAACCGCAGAAAGTCATAATACTCAGTGGCTGAGTAATACTTGAAGAAAAACAAACTTGATGGTCAATTACAATTTAAAGTTAAAAAAACCACACACACATCTTAAATTATTGACAACATAACATAACTCACCAATCTAACCCAAGTCCAACTCTGATTGGTTGATCAGCCCCTCTTGATGTCTCCTCTCCAACCCAAACGGCACAAAAAAAAAAGAAAAAAAAGTCCCGACCCCTTTTGGATTACAGTTGCAAACTGAGTCGTATGCTCTGGATGCGTTTGGACTGTCACTTGGTAATTTTCTTTATGCTCCAACATGGTTCTGAATTTAAAATTGGGAAACCACAAGGACATTAAAAAAGACCTGGGCCAGACAAAACCACTGTTGGATTAGGAAAGTCTACCCCTGAAGTCAAGAGACGGGAGGTGTTCAAATTATCCAACCAACTGGTTCAGAAAGACAACACAGGTGCCCTGACCCAAAGTAGGGCATCCTACAGCCACCAATATCAGTTCTGTTGGTGTTAAAAGCTGATGAATCAAAGGTGGGTCCCACTTTATTTCCTACGCCTCATTTGTTAAAACTGGGACAAAAACTAAGACCACAAACCCCGTCTACTTGGTTCCTAAGGAGCTGATAAACAGATTAAGTAAGTTAGTATTTTTGGTTTGGGTTAAAATATTATTTTAGATTTGTTTGTCAGTTTTTTTAAGTTTGATTCAGTAAAAAGTAAAGGAGAAGTTATTTTGACTAATTAATATACAACATAGCTTACTCAGGCTACCTTGTTCAAGGTAAAACACAATTGTAAGAAAACATTGAGAGAAATTAAATTTGATTCATCACTGCAGAGATGTAATAGCTACAAAAAACAAAGGTTTGCTTGACCTTGTTAATAAAAGGCAATGAAAGATATTGAAATTAACAAAAATGTAAAAGATGAGTAAATAGAGTTGTTAATTTGTTAGGAAAGATATTTCATTTTTTAAATGTCATTGGTACTGATAGAATTCAGTAAAAAAAAAAAAAGAAAGAACTCAAAAGCACCAAGCACAAAGTATGGCTGCGGTTTTCTAAGGATTATCATCTTTAACCCAAATATTCTACCAGATAAGCCAGAGAAAACACTGAAGCTACTGCAGTTTATCATTTCAGGAGCCGATTTCATGATCACTAAAAGCTGCAAAAGCCAACCTGCCTTTTAGAGCGACAGAGAGAAAGAGAGAGATTTTCTGGTTTGATATTATCAATTACAGTGCGTTGTGAACCTATTTAGATCCTTTCTACTTTTTTTTTTTACATATATTTATTCCATTGCAGCGAAACAATTCAAAGTATATTACTGAGATTTTATATGACAGAGCAAAATATGACAGAGCCAGTAGTTTGGACTCCAACAAAATGTGCAGTTTGATATGTTGAGCGAAACAAAGGGATCTTTTTAGGGGAAACTTAATAAACATGGGGTCAGAGGGGGTCAAATTCTTCAGTATTTGACTAGCCAATCACCAATCTGAAGCAGTGAAGGATAGGAACCTTGAAGAACACCATCATAACCCAACTTCAAAATAGCTAAAAGATACGTTTTGTAGGAAAAGTCACAGTAAGTAGTAGTTTAGTCCTAAAAACCTAATAAATGTGTGCTCCAACTGTTCTCTTTGCTCTCATGCCTTCCTATTCCAACGACTTGTGTTTAAAATTCTAGGTATTCTTTGCCTGACTCATCATCACTGGGCTATTTGATGCTGTGAAATGTCATGTTGGAGCTACTCCTGTCAGCCACCTCTCACAGGAAAAATAAAATAAAATGCACTTCATTGGCATTCAACCTGCTCTAACCCAGTTCGTCTTTGTTAGTGCGATAAGTAACTTTACCACAGAGTTTTCCCCTGGGAGCTTACTTTATTCAGCCTGGCCCCTGTTAATCTACATCTTATTTTTTCCCCCCATCCTTGCACATGTGTTAGAAAGGCGGATTTTTATAAATCCAAACACGCGCCTTCCATCACAATGGGAACCCTCCGTCTTGCTCGGTTTGATGTGCACTTAGGGGGAAAATAGGACAGGGAAAATAAAGAAGGTTCCACTTTAGCGGACATCCCTACGCTCGGAGTGACAGTGTTTGGTTTCTTTCCTGTGAATCATGTCTTTTCCACTGAATCAAATAGATAGAGAGACTGTAAAGCCCTGGTGTTCCAAGTAAAACCCAGCAATATACAGGTCAACCCGAAGTCACAAATTCAGTCTGCAACTCCAAATGCACCGTGGCCACAATTTTCTTTCCGTTTCTCCATTTTGTTGCTCTGAAATGATTCAGTTCAACCAAATTTTAACATCAAAGATACCGCTCAAATGCCCGGTTCCTCCTGTCAACGCAGTTTCAAGATAACAAAAGGTGCCACACTCATCTGTTCAAACAATCATAAACACCATGGGAGTGTCCAGTCATCACAAATGGGTTCTGGTGTGAAAGTATGACTCATCTCCAGAGCAAAAACTCGCTCAGAGACAAAGACCTTTGTCTTTGCAGACATGTCATGTGCTGCACCAGTTCTGTCAGGAGGAATGGGCCCAGATTACGGCAAACTACTATGAGAAGATTGTGGAAGGAAACCCATAGAGTTTGACCCAAGTCGTACAGTTTAAGAGACAATTCAACCAACCGGTTCACAAATGTATGTAAACATCTGAATACACTGCAAAAACGGAACTGAATGCAAGTAAAACTTTCTTGAAATTAGTGTATTTATCCTTGATTTGAGCAGGAAAGTTTAAATGATCTACCAATGGAATAAGATTTTTGCAATTAAAGGAACAATAAGTAAGAACAACCTTTCACAGACATCCGCTATTTACTCAACAGTCTGTTGTTGAACTGAAGTTTTACCAACACAGGACTGGTCCATAATGTTGCATTTTATTCTACTTCTGCTCCGCTTCTCTTACTGGCTTCCATGGTGGCAGGCTGCTGCTCTTACGCCAACATAAAATATCAAAAGCTGCGTTCTGCTTTCAGAACTCTGGGAACTCTCATATGATTGGCTCAGGAACCAGGAAGTAAACACGGGCTACACTCTGAGCCGAAGTCGTTCAAAGGGAGAAAAACGTGACTAAGGCATGTTTGATGGAGAGGACCGATTGTTGATAGGGAGTGTTACTTCCATCCCAGGTGACAAATGAAAATAATTTAGATTGATTTTTCAGGAAACATCTTACTTATTGTTCCTTTAAAATAGAAACAACTCATCTCATTTCAAATGCAGTTTATCTAATTATTTTTTATTTTATGGGTCAAAATACTAAATTCCATTGGCAGATAGTCTTATTTACCTGCTCAAATAAAGGACAAATACACTCATTTCAGGAAAGTTCACTTACTTATAGTTCCCTTTTTGCTGTGGTATGAAGTAAGAAATAAAAGATCTATGAATTAACAAGTGGAATTATATACTTAACAAAAAAAGTCCAACTAAACGGTTTGCGTTTAGTTGGACCATCATTTATATTTCAACAGGCCAATGACCCCAAACACACCTCCAGGCTGTGTAAGGGCTATTTGACCAAGAAAAAGAGCGATAGGCCAGATGACCTGGCCTCCACAATCACCGGACCTGAACCCAATCGAGAGCTGGACCGCAGAAAGTAGGCAAAAGGGTCAACAAGTGCTAAGCATCTTTGGGAACTCCTTCAAGACTGTTGGAAGATACATCCTCACTTAAAAACAGGAAAAGTTTAGGATCTGCAGTGCTGTGGGCCTATTATCTTCCAGAGGCTGTTTGAACCTCATTAGTGTAAAAAGGCATCAAATACCAGCACATGTTCAATAAAAACTTACTAAAAAAAAAAGAAAATTGGTGTCCAATGGGTCTTACAGCTCGATAGTGATCTAAAACATAAAAGTAAAACTTACATGGAAATTGTTCACCGGACATGAAATCAACCTTGGCATCTCGTTAGAATGCAGTTCAAATAATACTTTAAGATTTTCTGGTCTCATTTATATTTCCTGCGCTGAGTATTTTGCATTTAGCCATCTGTATTGAGCTGACAACAACGGTATCTTAACATCAGAATAAAATGACACAAATTATCTGTCTTTTGGCTGATCTGCATTGCAAAACGCATCTGTCTCCATGGCAAGGCACAAGGCAAAGCTGTTGTATGAAATACTGAGAGATTATTACAAGCAAGCTTTTAATATTTTAGCCCACGGGTGAGTCAAGTGAAATGCAGAGTGAAAACAGAAAATAATTGGCTTTAATTTGAAGTCAGGGCCTCCTTGTTTTGATCCTGAAGGCTGGAGAGACACATGAACCTGCTCAAGGCCACAAGCTTGGCTCAGTACAGCTACACTAACGCTAATATTTTTCATTTTTACAAAATTATATTTGAAAAGCCATGTTCTTTAATCCAGGAGGAAAAGTGAGGCTTTTATAAAAAAAAAAATCTGATTTCCAATTTTCCCAGGTTTTAAACAGATGCTGTCAATACTTAGACAAGAAAATCCACAAAACCTGTAGCTAAAGTGCTGACATGACACTAGCTAGATTTGTAATTTTATTCCACTTCAGCCTGCTTTAGAAGTCAAACATCAAGTGTTTACTGTACTGCTGCAAATCAAGAGGCACCATATGGGCTCGTCTCCTTCTCAGGTTAATTAAGTACCACTGAGTTCGTTTTTCTGATGATGCAAACTTTGTGAGAGGGAAAAATTATCCATGAAACCGGGAGCCCAGCTGGTGCCTCGAGAGGCTCGATAAAAAGCAGCAAGAGAGTTTCTGAAATCATTTAACGGAGCTCATCTGGGGAAGTTATCAGAATATTTTTCCAATTATCACTGGAATGAAGATAGACGTATATATACACACACCCACTTCCTGGTTCTATACATTTCCACTATGTTTAATGTAAAGCAAAACTACCTCTTTGTTTAAACACATTCATTTGGAAAATTTGATTTCTACAATGTTTTTTCCCCTGCTTTGATATTGAACATTTTATCAGACAGGCGCCTCTTATCCGTTGTGCTCAATATCACATCGTAACAGACGTCAAGCTCTATTAAAACCATAGCTACTACACTGTAAGAACTGATTTTTTTAGGGAATTAAATCATAGCCATAGAAATTAATATTTTAGTCAAGCATATCAATTTATACAGGTAACGCTCAACAATGTGTCAGCCGTTGTGGCTGAGAAAGGTTTCTGTGGTGGACCAAGAAGTTAAGGTTGCAGCAAGCAAGCTTTGGCTAGTTTAGAGACTAAATTGCCGGACTCCAGCAGTCATTGGCTGAGATGTGAGCTACAGCCTGCAGTCGAGACGGCTCGGCAGTCAAACACAGAGACACACAGGAAAAACAACCGTGCATGCACCACTCCATGCAGAAGAACCTCAGACAGGGGTTCAAACCCAGGACCTTGTTGCTGCAAGGCAGCAGTGCTACCAACTGTGCCGCCCAAACATACTGTAGTGTAAAACATTATTAACGATGGAAGCAAAAGTTAGTCATTCAAATTACTTACATTTTAAATCAAGCATAGTAATTTGTAAAGGCAGTATTACAAAAGGTGGTTGAATTCTAATATATTTTGAAAATAAAACCTTCTCAAAACGTTTTGACTCATATTTACTGTTTGGTCAGCCATATGCTAATCTCATTTGTTGTGTGCAGCGGGCAGCAGAGAGTATTATGAACATCCAGCTTTAGCAAGTTTAGCGTCAACACTACTTGCTAGCATGCTATTCACTTTGACATATAAAAAGGCTGAGCTTGTTAACCCTGAGATAGTCTTTTGAAATTAAAATTTAAAGTTAGGGCTTAGAAAAATTAATTTCTGAACTCATGTGTTTCTTTTACTTTTGGATCACAACATTTCACTTTTCATTACAAACCAAATAAAAAGGCTCAGAAATTCAGGTAAACAGTGTAACTGTCCAATTTGACCTACACACATTCTTTGTGTGATTTAAAAGTCCTTTTAACATACTACTTACTCTTTTGAAAATGTTGCATACCAAGTTTTATTTGTGTCACTCTAAAGAGTAAAACAACAAAAATTTAATTATTCTAAGCAGTAAGTATTTAATATATAGTAGTATATTTAGCATATGTTTATTTGTATTGCAATGAAACAAAAATTACACAAAACAAATGGTTTAGATACTATAACTGTAAATATAATAACCACTTTATTAATCATGTGTAGCAGTAGTAGGAATAATACTTGATTTCTTGTTTTTAATAAAACTGAAATCTTGTCCCATGTGCATTTATTTAAAATATTTATGAATGACTGGCCCCTTGGTTGTTGATGACACACATTATTTCAGCAATTTTTTACCAATTCTGGCACCTACCACAACAAAAAAGAAAAGAATAAAGCAACTGAATGCTCAGGGTTGGTTTCTCCTTTTCTGCTTGGAAACAAACCATTTCATGCCCACGTAGGCTAAACATTGAGTGTTTTATTTAATTTTATATATTTAGTTATTAAGTAGGCTATTTCCATGTATTATGGAAATAAGAAGTAGGGACATCTTTTAAATATATTTCACATTAAAAAATTTATTTTGGTTCTGATTACTGATTGGTCTCATCGATTCTAAGAAGTATGACGGATTAACAACTCAAAGTGACTGCGTGTTACTTATTGAACTCACATCACTACTTTTTCTTGCTGTAGACAAGAGTAGATGAGAGAAAAAGTACTTTATATCGCTGGTTGTCCACTTCGTCCATTTTCGGACAGAGCCGAGTAGAAAATGGCCTAGACCGTAAAACGTATGAATCAGCGAGGTGGCTGGAATATAGATGGGAGTCTAAGTTTTCGAAACGAATTGACTCGGTATAATAAAACGGAGCAGACACTTTTATGTTCCAGTTTTATCAGCAACGCACCTTATCTTCCCGTGTTATGAGTCCAAAGGGCTTATTAGGTCAGACCCATTTAGAAACAGTCACTGCCTAAAAGGGAGAAACGTTTTAGAAAACAGTCTGGATTTGTTGGAGGCTTCATAATAATAGGTATAAAACTGACTTTTTCCCACATTATAACATTTAACCTCTCGGACAGAGTTCACCTGTTTGCTTTAAATATCCTAACAGCCCTACACGGCTCATTATAAGCTCTGCGCATTAATTCCTCTGCCTTTTAAACTCTCCTCTTCGTATCTTTGACCTTACCTGCGGCTCGCTGCTGGGCGTCCCTTCAAAACAAAATCCTCCGCATGATCCCTTCAGTCCAGCCGGAGCGACACTTTGAAACTGACCAGAAAGAGCGTCTTGTTCCCTTAAAACAAAAAAAAGCTCGTCGGGGGTCCGGTTATAAAAAACGAGCGTTTCCTTCCTCTTCTTGTGCGTCTTTTAAAAACCCACCGTGCAACAGGTGTTCGTTTCACGCACAGGTGACGCACTCAGGTGACTCTCCCCTTCGCCTCCCCCTGTCCCTCCCACCGCCGCTGCTGCCGCCGCTTCCTTGTTCTGGCCAACAAATCCTCCTCGGAGAGCGCGTCCAGAGCCTGGAAGCTGCTGAATTTTAAATCCGGGGTGTGTTTGTTTGTTCAAGCGGACATGTTTTTCATTTCCAAATCCCCCTGATGGCGTCCAGCTTACAGGCGACCACCAGAGGGTGTCCTTCACCTCGTGTTTGGAGGCCAAACGGTTTGGAGTCTGTGCGCCCAGGTGACCTTGTTGGGCTAAAATGGACCGTCTTCTCAGAAAACAAGTTTCCTTTTAGATTTGTATCATTCTCAGAATCTAAAGTAGCCCATAAAAGCACTCCTTTTTCACATTTTATATCGCTACAACCAAATATTCAATGTATTATGTTTAGATTTTTTTAGGAACCTACTGAATATTAGTTCAACTTTGTAGTCCAACTGTTTTCAATGTTTGCTTTTAGTTTTTAATTCTATTTTGTCTATTTTCGTTAGAATGCAGTCTATTTTGTTTCTACATTTTATTCCTACTTGCTTTTATTCTGTTTTATTTTACTATATTTTAATCATGTAAAGCACTTTGCATTGTCTCTGTACTGAAATGTGCTGTACAAATAAATTTGCCTTGCCTTGCAACATGCAGTTTTAAAGAAAAAAATGTATTCAATTAAAGTTTATTTATATAGCGCTAATTCATGAAACACGTCATCTCAAGGCACTTTCCAAAGCCAAAATTCAATCAGATTATACAGATTGGTCAAAAACAAATTACAAAAAGAATAAGAATTTTCTCAAAATTAAAAAATGCTAATGATCCTAGTTGGCCTAAAAACATGATTATCTGATTTTCTGTCAGACAGTAAGAAAAAAGGCATTTTTTTGTTTTTTTTATGCTGCATATTTAAATATCTAGTGTCAACTATAAATTTATAATTAATTATAAGTGGTTTAAAACCTTCATTGAACTGTATTTATGTTTTTGACTTTCTGGGGAACTGCCAAATATGTGAGATTTAAGTGACACCCCAGCATGTTATTTTCTGAGTCGCATCCACTGAAGTTCAGGTCCTCTGCGTTACGTCCTTAAAGGGATTTGCATTACGACGCAGTGTGACCATCAAAATGAAGCAACTTCAAACTTCAAAACATTCTCGGTTGCTTTATTGTCAAATCATCTCAGCGTAACAAATAGAAACGTATCTTAAATATCCTAAACACGAGAGCAAGAATACAAACACACGCTTTACACATTGCGTTTAAAAATATATCTGCGCACTAGAAAATAGCCACTTTTTGATTGTAACGCAAATACGTCGTCTCAGAAGAACCGGTAAAGGTCACAAGCCAGGGTGAGGATATGAGACGATATAAAGCTGCAAGGCAACAGCTGCTCTAAACCTTGGAGCAGCAGTAAATAAAGTATGCTGTGATTTATGTGTCGAGTTGTATAAGAGCAAGCTGCTGCCGGCCCGGCGGCTGGTCCGGCCGCCTCTGCTGCTAATAAAGGAGCATCAAGTCTCTCAGGTCGGTCGTGCTTCTGCGTGGAGGCTAATAAAGAGGAGAGGAAACCAGAGCAAACAGAGCAAAGACAAAACATCACACAGTTGTACATTCCTGCAATATTTCAGCAAAGCTCTGACATGGTGCCCTTCAGGATGAACGCAGGTCTCCACGGCGTCAGGAGGAAACGACGGCGGTCCTTTTCTGCTACATTCGCTCGGACAGTAGACAGCCCCCCCCCCACCCCCCGGGTCAGTCGCCAAAGTCGGGGATGTCATCGTAGGAGTACCCTCTGTAACCCTTGGCGGCGTAGTACGCGATCCTCAGATGGTAGAACCCGGGCAGGAAGACCAGCAGGCCTATGACGATGACGGGGATGGTGCGGTCGGGATTCTGGGAACAGAACACACACAGACATGGAACACTGCATAAATAAGCTGCTGGTGGGAAGCCAGATTGGATAACATGCAACAAAGCGTCAGACAGGCCTGCAGAACACAATGTAAGGGAGGCTTTGCGCTGCAGTCGTCTGCTTCCATGTAAATCAACAGCAGCTTCACGCGGAGGGCAGTGAACCTCCAGAAGAGGAGAGAAACGGCAGCATTCCACCACCAGATGGCAGCATCGTGCACCGAGTCAGAGCAGGCGTGCTGCTGGCTTTGTGAGGCGCACTGCAGCATTACTGCAGCAATAAGGCCTTAAAACAATCTGTTTTTCCACGTTGGTGCAGACAAAAGCTGCAGTGCAGAATGTAAATCACTGCTTCAACTTTAACTCCAGCAGTTTGTTCATTTGTCGCATCAAAGTGGAAGTTGTTCACCTGGTTTATTAGTTGAACCAGTCCTTCGGTGTTGGCTGCTCGAAAAGTCTCTCACTAACTTTAGTGCGAATCGTAAAGAAATGACATTAAACAAACTCCTTCGTCTCAAGACTGACGACTTTCCCCCAAACAGAACTGCTCTCTGTTTGTGTTTGGACAAAAACCTCCCAGTGTTAGACTAGAATAAATCCACTGAGGTTGTCACTGCCTGCTCTTAAATATCTGAATCATGTTACATTTAACAGGGTTGCCACACATTTATCATTAAAAAAAAAAAACTTTAAGACTCTCAGTTTGTTTGGACTAGTTTTATAATGTGAAATTGATGGATGGATGAATGGATGGATGGATGATGGATGGATGGATGGAAAAATTGGGGGAGGGGGAGTGGATGGATGGATGGATGGATGGATGGATGGACAGACAGGGAGGAATGGATGGAGACAGGGGGGAACAGATGAAGGGAAGGACGATGGATCAACAGAGGGAGGTATGGATACAGAGAGAGAGGAAGGGAAAGAATTAAGAGACAAATGGATGGCTAAATGGATGGATGGATGGATGGATGGATGGATGGATGGATGGATGGATGGATGGATGGATGGATGGATGGATGGATGGATGGATGGATGGATGGATGGATGGATGGATGAAGGCCAACATAAACAGGAAGCTGACTGGAGCATCTTATTTCTAGCAACTCAAGCATCTTTCATGACCTAAACTTTGACTTTTCTGTACGGTAAACGTTTTGTTGGACATTTTTCCCCAGCTTAGACAAACACCTAAATAAATCCCCACATTTTCAAAAAATCCTGATTAGAAACAAGATGTGAACGTAAAAAGTCCAGCAGGAGGACAAACATCAGCAAAGCCGCTTGTTTAATGTGAAGCTTTAGCTGCAGATTGTCAGAGTGTCGTTAAGGCAGACCTCAGTCCATCTAAACCTAAAAGCAGCCGCGTCTCGTACAGGTGAAGCAGCTGAAGGCTCCTTAATTTGAGCAGGTATCACAGCTCACTGAGTCGCCTAATGGGACCAAGCCAGCGTTAACAAATCCTGCTTCACCTGGGCCTCTCCTGCTATGATAGGTTAAAAATGGCTGCTGTGGGAAGACGCATCTATTAGCGCGCGTAGCAGCAGGTGGCATAAATTATAAAAGCAGTTTCTGGAGAGCGTGATTTACAACTACTCACTTCACGGAGCTGTTTATATAAAAAAAAAGGATGCTTTGCTTTCACTCCGTGGGCCAAAAGGGCCGCAATGCAAGAAAATAACTAATGTGTCAAATAAATAAATACTTATATGGTTTGAGTCCGATAAAACGACAAATAGACCTTCAATACACAAATATAAGCAACTCCACATAATATTTTAATAATTTATTAAACTGATGATTAAATGACAAATCTGTTATGAGACGTGTTAGTCTTCTAATATAATTAAAAACAGATTAAGAGCAGATTTGACATAATTAGTTTATTTTTCTGTTATTTTTCTATCTACGGAGCGCCACAGGACATCATTCCTGCCTGTGGTCATCAATCTCTACAACGCCTCCCTCAGAGAGTCAGACCCCCCCCCCCCCCCTCTTTAATTCTGACTAAAAATTATTGACATTTATTCATTCTTTTGCACATTATCATTATCACTATTTTTTAGATCTGTGTATATATATATATATATATATATATATATATATATATATATATATATATATATATATATATATATATATATATTGGATTTGCACTGGGATTATTAAAGTATTTCTGATTCTGATAATGTTGCATTAAGGGCCTGAGCAAAGAAAGAGTCTCAGAAATGTGTGGCCTCCAGACTTCCCTTAAAGCCCCTCAGCTGGAGCGAGATGACTCAAGAAGAAAGGGAAATGGAAAGTTTATCAGGTTAGCGCTAAACTCACCTCCACCTTGATGATCCCGGCCAGGAAAAGGGCCCCGAAGATGATGAGCGAGGAGCCGATCAGAAACAGGACTATGGCCACGCCGATGGCCTTGTAGGGAACCCTCGGTGGACTCTTCTTGAACTAAAAGGGAGCGTTTTGGGACACAGGGGGTAAAGTAAAAGTTTGCAGGAGCTCAGAGGGGTTATTATACAGTCCAATAATAAATATTTTTATTCATCAACAAATGATCTGACACCAACAATTATCAATACCCAAAAAAAAAAAAAAAAAAAAAAACACTGTTCAGTGTAGGGCTGAACGATTTCGGAAAATAGGCTAATTTTTTTTTATCCTGATATTGCGATTGTGATTTGTTTTTTCACTTTAATTCATCATGTCTTTTTAAACATATACAAACAACAAATCAATCTGTCTCATCGCCGTGCAGATTAGGTGCTAAAAAAGCCGCTGCGTCTCAACTCGCAGCAGAAATGATTGCGTTCTGCCTGCAATACATTTCAACCAAAATCGCGTTTTGGTTTTAGCTTTTCTCTGTGTTAACCACAAGCAACAAAAAACGCCTGTAGGTAAAGACGTTTGTATACAAGGACTATTTAAAACAAGAACTTTTAATGTTTTATTAATTACAATATTATTCAAGAGAACAGCTTTTAATTGATTTGAACATCAATCTAGGGCTGGG
Organism: Fundulus heteroclitus; assembly: GCF_011125445.2. NCBI lineage: Eukaryota > Metazoa > Chordata > Actinopteri > Cyprinodontiformes > Fundulidae > Fundulus > Fundulus heteroclitus. Next base: position 8,876,212 of record NC_046368.1, on the reverse strand, counting down.
CGATATGGCAAAAATAAAATATCACGATTTTTTGATTATATTATTGTGATCTCGATTTTATCACGATTTTTTAGATACGACCAATATAACTTCAATTACATGCAGAGAAAAATTAAATAAATGAACAAGTTTATTAAAATTAGAGAATCAAAGCAGTGCTAACAAACTTATTTTTTTTATTTCTATATTGTAAACACACCAAAGATTATAAAAATGCAATAACTCCTGAGTAAAACAATTACAAATTAGTCACATTTTTCAAGTAACTACAGTAAAAATAAATAAAAATTCTAACTGTATCTTAGTGCAGTTTTATTCCTTTAAAATCTGGACTGGTCTAATAAAATAAAAGAAAAAAGAAAGCACACAGAAACTAACTTGAGTTTTTTTTTAAATATTACATTAAACAATAGATTTGTATAATTTCTAAAGTCTTTAGAAACAAAAACTATTATGGAACAGCAAATATAGTGCAAGTCAAGATGTAAATACGGCTCTGACGTGCGGCTGGACCAGAGGTCCCTTGTGGTGGCAGAAAACTGCACATTTTTAATATTTTGTGAAACTTTCTCTCTGCATTCAGCGTACATACGTGGAATAGCGGTGTTTGAAAAATACTTGCGGCTGGGCAACTCGTAGCGTGGATCCAAAACGTTTAACATTTTATTAAATCCCACTCCTTCTACGGTTCGTAGAGGACATAAAACTTTCACAAAGTAAAACGTCACCGCTTCAGTCACGCTGTTCCACCGTTTACTGCCTTTATCGTAGGGAGTAAGTTTTGTAAATGAATCTGTTAACGTTTGCTGCTTGGGAGAAGGACCGGTCGCTGCTGAAGCTGCAGTCGGCTTTTTAGCTTTAGCCACCAGGCTCTCGTTATACTGTTTAGGATGCCTTCGTTTCAGATGATTAAACAGGTTCGTTGTGTTGCCGTCACTTGCCTTGACGCTCTCCTTGCAGACTTTGCATGTAATGTTTTTTTGTTCTTTATCGTCAGAAGTGAAGCCAAACCAGTTCCATATGATGGATGAAGCATTTATTTTCGGAACAAAATCCTCGCTTTCAGCTTCTGCCATGCCTCCCGCTTGTTGTAGCTACCTTGGCCGACGCACATGAGGGGGAGGGGAGAAATACAGCAGCACTACAGTTCTGTGGATCCTGATAAAATGGTCTCTTAATAATTACAGATCGTCAGAGGTGTAGATCGTAACACGGTCTTAAATCGTCATATCGCACACCCCTACATCAATCCTTGTTGAACATAAAGGGTAAAGTGCAACCAACAAGCAAGTCTATGTATTAAACTGATTGATTGTATTAAACTTAATGCTATGGTGAGATTCCTGAAACTTTCTGGTAAAACAGTATGATTATATAAACTCTAAAACAAATAATAAAATGTGATTATCTCACTGCTGGAACTCTCTTCCCTTCCATGTGGAGGCAAACCCACTTTAAACATATTACTGACACCTAAAGGATGCATCTGATTCACTGTTACCAAAAATTGCAGACATCTACAATTTGGAATTTTTTTTTTTTTTTTTTAATTGCAAATGCAATTAATTGTGCAGCCCTAGTTCAGTGCCTTCTCACAGGATCCTAACCGCCTTTTCAAGCTGGGAGACATTCGGCGACGCGCCGACGACAACACGGCCCGCCGCCTCAGAGTCTCTCACCTGCAGGTCGATGTAGCCGTCGTCGTCGGCGGCCACCCGGGAATATTTGACCTTGTTGTTGGATAACCCAGCAGACAACATGTTGCTTCCTGCTGCCGTCGGCGGGGGAACAGCAGCTGTTCGGGAAGACAAAACGCAGGCTGGTGAGCCACAGCTTCTAGCTTTTAGTCCTCATTAGTCCAAACAAATAAGAACCTGGCAAGTGAACCAGCTCCATATGGAGTCACCCATCCGTCTTCCCCCTAACAGTTTAAGATTAACTTTTATACGTTTAAAAACAGGCAGACGTGGACTCAGAACGCCACAAAACTGGAGTGCGGGAAAAGCGTTCAGTTATGACAAAAGAAATTGTCAAAACTCCTAATGAATGGAACATATAACCTGAATGTAACAATTTACCAGAAGAAAAGTCGAAGGAAGGATACCATGAGTGGAACCTCATTAGTCCGTTTTTTTATTTAAACTGTATCATTGTTTAATTATGTAAACAGGAGAGAAAAGGTAACCCGTCCAGCTAACCGACAGGCTGTTTAATGTCTTTCTAGGCGTCTATAGAGATGTCTTTATTCCTCTGAATGTATGAACATGGAATAACTTAAATAATGACTTATTTTACTGGGTTGCACATTTTCTCAGATACATCCCTATGATTTTTTTTTATGCCCAAAAGAGGCTATTCAGTTTTATTTAAAAAGCAGAAAAGCAACAATAATTGTTACTGTTGCTTAAATAAAGTAACATTTCATTCTTACGGTTATACGCACAGAACTGAACTTTATGGACATTTCGCATCATTATTTTGCACTGCCAACGTTGCTGAACTTTTACAATCCATTTAAATGTAAAAGTACACAACTGAACGATTACTGCATTTATCTTGCACTGCCAACATTGGACTTTTCAAATGAATGCCTTTTTTGCACCACTACTTTTGCACTATAAACATGGAGTAACATTCTTTTGCACACTTATTTTAAAAACTGTTTTTCTCCTGCACTGTTACATTCTTATCACTGCTGCACCTTAAGCTTATATTGTAATGTCATTTTATTTCAATTGCAATCCAATTACATTGTCGTAAGCTGTATGCAACTTTATTGTCGTTTTGTATGCACAGTGCATACAAAACGACAATAAAGTTTGTCTAATTCTAAGTGATGTTTATCAATTGACTTTCTGCTATTTTGGGTATTTCTACATAAATTACAGCGAAGGTCCACACCTGCCAAATTTCACCGCCGTTTTTTTAAGGAATTGTGCTGATAGCAGAAATGATTACACGTTTCTTCTCTTTCTGAGGAACATCGGGAGTAAGACAAACTTATATTAGCTGGTTAATCAGTCTATTTACCCATAATAAACGTGACTGAAGTCAGCTGCTTAACAGAAATGCTGTTTATGGATTGTCTGCTGTATTTTTTTTAAACAGCTGTACCTCGGTAAGACTGATGCGTGGCGCTCATTTAGTTGCTACACCGTGTCTCTCTGGAGTGTAACTGAGGGGAAAGTGTAGCCGCCTTCTTTCAGTCAAAGTAAATTCCCCCTGGCATTTCACTGAAAACTGTTCAAAATGTACAATCTGTATGTGAGGAAAAGTTTGTGGTATGTGTTTTTTTTCCAACATTTGCACGCCTTGGAGTGTGTAGTCACCCCATGGCGAGGCTGAACGCATCACGTTCCTTTGGACCTAAACTCTGGTCAAATCAGATCAACTGATTGTATTTGGACCGCACCACACAACCGAGAGTAAAAAAGAAAATTGATAAACGACTTCCTGCTTCAATAAACTTAAGAACATTTTTTTCCCCCCTTTGAATAGCTTTTGATAATTTGCAACAACTAAAATTTACATTCATTACCACTAAAGGAACATTTTAACCATTTAACCTTAAAGCAAAAAAATATATATATATATCAGAGATTGACTTATTTATTAAAAGGTTAATACAGATATGTGCATTTGAATAATTTAAGCTTTTCTTTTTTTATTTGAGCGATTTAAGAATGATGAAACATGTACTATATGGATTTATTATACCCAGAGGGGATATATCTAAAGGATCTGAGGGGTTTTCTTGGGGGGTGAAAAACATTTCTACATTATATTCCTTTTAATTCACCCCATATTATATTTTATTTTTTTGATTACATGGTTTTTGGCTTTTAAATCAACTTAGATCCACCTACACGTCTATTAGCATCCTTATGCTTTTTGTGATGTAAATCAGAGAGACCTTAATGCCTGATCTTGGGAGGTTAGTTTGTCTTAAATAGGTCAAATAATGACAGTAAAAATTAAACTTTATTTGTTGTAATAATAAACATGAATCCTAGCTTGGGGGGGGGGGGTGTCTGAGAACAATATGGGGTAAAATTTGATATAAATAGCCTTTTAATCCACCGTTAAATCTCTGGTATTAAAAGGGTTTCGGTTGACGCCAAAGCTGCGTCAACACCGTTTCCAGATATTTAATTAGGAACATTTAAAGCTTCAAAAACCCTCCATGAGTGTAACAGTATAGTCACCGCTGTTTGGTCACTGAAATAAAAGCCCATACACTCTTTTCTATCTGTTTCTGAGTCCACCGTTTTAGCTGCTTAATTAGCTTAAGCATTAGCTTGTCTAAGGAGTTGTGCAGGGGACAAAAACAGAGGACAAACTGCACTGCTTTGGTTTAAAGGACCTCTGGTGTTCCGCTGCGGATCCTCTTACCTTTACATGACGTGGAGCGAACACTATTAATCTCACTCTGATGCTCTCAGCTCTGCCCCATCCAGCGTTTCCATCTAGAAAAACTTCCTTGTTTTTCCTTCGCAGCGCATGCGCACAAACAAATCCCCTCCTGCTTGGCGCCCGCTGCCTTGTCGCGTTGTCCCCTTGCTCCGGTCACGTGACGGGATTTAAAGGAGAAGAAAACAATACACCTAATCTGTAACAGCGCTGAAATTTAAACAACAAAACTTAAATAAGTAAATGAATTAGCAATGAATCCAAGACAATACATCGTTTGAAGAAATGTATTTTTAAATTGAATGCTATCAACTTATCCATACAATTTATGTGGGGTCTGTCTAGATCAGGAGTCACCAACGTTTTTCAAACTAAGAGCTAAGCTACTTCATTGGTGTTGTGTCGTACAAAGGGCTACAAGAACTGACCTTTGAACTAGAAGAGTCAGAGTTCACCTTAACTTCATGCAAAATAAACACATTTTTCATGCTTTGTTATAGATATTGTCTTTTTTTATCTATATACATTTAATTGTGAATAAACAAGAAGAGTAATGGAGTAAAATAAAGTTTTGGATGCAGCTTACTGGTGGATTTAGCTTTTTCTAGACCAGGCTCATGGACACTAGGGGTGTGCAAAAAAATTGTCATGATGATGCATCGCGATTCAAATTTTCGCAATCTACTGCATCGATTCTTGACGCCAAGTATCGATTATTAATTTTAAGAAATCAATAAATAAAATTGCATGAATGGTTGGCGAACATCAGCCAAAAACAAGTGGAATACAGCTTCATTGGTTTAAAGGACCACTGAGGCCATGTAAACGGCACTGATTATCCTTATTTTGTTATTTCAAGTTTTATATATCCTAGGCACTTTTTGTCAGTGTGTCCACTCTAGTAATAGTAATATTTGTGTCCAGTAACAGTAATATTTGTTTTCATGGCGATACCTCCAAAGTCGTTTCAATAAATACAGCTATGTATGAATTCAGTTTCTTTCAGTTATGTATCAATTGAAGACACTAGATCATACACAACCAGTCAGCCACTGGTAATGGCTGTATTTTTTACTAACAGTATTCAGTGAAAATATTGCATTGCATCGCGATACATCGCAATAATTCAGGTATCGTGATGCATCGTGAATCAGATCGTGGCATGTGAATCGTGATTCAAATCGAATCGTGACTTCTTTGGCAATACCCACCCCTAATGGACACCCCATGTGGTCCTCGGGGGCTACTTGGTGCACAACATTGGTGACCCCTGGTCTAGATGGATGAATGGATTGACTGAAAGATAGGGAAATTAAGGCCAGAAACATGGATGTATGAATGGTCAGATAATGGATGCATTAATTGATAGACTGACAAACAAATATAGGAAAGCGATTGATAATTGACTGGTGATTGGCAGACGGATGGACGAATGTATGGATGAGGTAGAAAGAGAATTCACTCATATTAAAGCAGCTTTCTGAGAAGCTTCTAACACGTCCTTGAGAACAACAAGCAGATTTTCGTTTCACTTCAGGTGAACAAACCTCCCACCTCCAGCTGCAGGGAACAATTGGAAATTTACTGTCTGTCTCTGCACATGGCAGGAAACCAAGGACGTCCAATAAGAACTGCACTCAGACATGAACTTCTTACCATCATAAATAAGACAGCACAGTTAAAGCTGTGCCACTTTAATCATTGTGCGAAGCACAAATAGAATTTGGTGAGCCAAGTAAAAATAAATAAAAAATAAAAACTTTAAAGGCTTTACATCATGACCATCACTTGCCTCAACTATGAGAATGAAATAACACAGACTCCAAACGGCATATCAGCAACATTCCTTTCTTTCTACATTAAATCAGACCACAAACCTGCACAGCTGAGAATTTATGAAGGGACATAACAGTTCACGTTAACAGTTCCTATAATTTCATTACTGCAAAACCTCTGACTGTCAGATACTTGTTATTTAACATCCCAGCAGATAAAAATAAAACAGATACAATCAAACGAACTAAAACTCTTAAGACACTCGGAGTACATATAGAGAACCATCGATATAGAGTCTCACGGCGCTTTAACAACACACTCACCAGATTCTGGTTTCTGCTCGACGGAAAGTGCTGAAGAGTCACTGCTGGAAATTAATACCTGCATTAGAGCCAAGGCTCATTCTCTGGCATGGGAAATATCAAATGGCTTGCAAGGTCCTGTTCTCACTGCTGACAAAAAAACTGACCTCCTGCTGCTGTTTTGGTTCAAAATACAAATAAACTCTGTGAGGCAGAAAGGCTCCTCTTGCTGTGGGAGAGCAGGTAAGAAAATCTGCTCACCTCAGAAATCCCAGACTGTTGTAAAATCCCCAACAGCTTTTCCATTCCTGAGGCGCTGTACCTGAGCTTCTTTTTGTCTCTTTGTCACATCTAGAGACCCCAGAGATCATGTTTGAGTACCGTAATTCAATGTGAAGTAAAAAAAAAAAAAAAAATCATGAAAGGGAGTGTACACAAACAGAAACTTTTTTTAAGGACAGGAATACTGCTGTCCAGCCATGCATGAACTAAATGTGATATATGGAAAATTGACTGTTTTCAGCCCCTTTCACAGTGATACCACCAATTAAGTCTAGGGAAACTCAGTGGATTCAGATATTACTATCCATACGTTTTCTATGTAGTGTTGTGAAGGGGTTGGTGCCTATCTCCAGCAAACAATGGGTGAGAGACGGAGTACACCCCGGTGAAGTCCCCAGTTTATCACAAGGCAACACTGAGACACACAGGACAATCAACCAAGCATGCATACACTCACACCTAACGGCAATTTAGTAGACAATTAACCTAATAGTCTTGTTTTTGGACTGTGGGAGGAAGCCGGAGTACCCAGAGAGAAGCCACGCATGCACATGGAGAAAGAAGGTGGAACCCAGAATGTTTTATGGTGCAAGGCGAACAGGTGGATTATATAATCCATTTTATAATCCACCTGTTCGTAATTTAATCTCTAAACTCTTTCAACTAAACGCAGCTGTTCTGTGACGCTACCGAAGGTTTGTTAGAGAACATTAGTGAACAAACAGCATCATGAAGACCAAGGAACACAGCAGACATGTCATGGAGGAAGCTGTGGAGAAATTTAGAGCAGGGTCTGAGTGTAAAACAATATGCCAAGCTTTAAACATCTCAAAGAGCTCAGTTCAGTCCATTTTCTGAAATCCAGACCAGTAAGGAACCTTGTGGACGTTTGGTGCTCTTTAAGTCATTTCAACCATTTTTATCTCTGTATAACATGCATTTGGGCCACATATGTTTGTGTGCTCAAGTGTCAAAACAGATCATTTTGAGGTCAAATGCATAAAATTTACAAATGCAAACAGATTTGTTTCATTTTTTACACTGTAAGATGGAAAATAACTACTTTTGCTTGCAAACTTGAACATAATCCTTTCTGATTGCAGTTTAATATAGTCGTGAGGATGGTTAATATAAATCCCTGCCATTACCTTCCAGCTTTAAGCAGTGTTTCTCCTTCACTTCCTTCTTATTGCGTGTGTTGCTGTTGCAGCTCTGTCTTTAATAAACCCCAGAGTCTATATAAGTTAAGGAGCCCAAAGAGCTCATTCCAAATCCCATTTGCCTCATCTCTAAAGGCATTTGTTGATTAATTGGATCTGTGGTATACTTTAATTCAACAGGTTAAATAATACTGTAGATGCTCTCTCACATCCCTCCAGAGACATCCCCATCTCAGGGAATTAAATTAGGATCGACATCATTTCTCTGGAACACATATTTAGCTGTGTCTTTGCTGGGAGGGAAGCACTGTGTGGATTCAGTTGATGCACATAAGTGCATTCGTAGTTTTGTTATACAAGTAAATGTGTAACATGGCTTATACTTATACTTTCAGACCTTAATCATATGATGCATCTTTGACAGCAGGTCTTAGAAAAACTAATGCTAACACTGGAGCAAACTTGTTTTCTGCTTGTGTACTTTCCATTGCAACACTGTTGATTAAAACTGTAAAACTAACTACTGCAACTAACTGTATGTTCTCTCTTTCAGCCTCTAGATTTGAAATCTGTCTCAGAGTTTATTGGCTTTGCTGTGTTTTTCTCCTGGATGAAGCCACTAATGGAGCTACTGCTGGCATTACTCTTTTACTTTTCTCTACATAGAAAGGACTCCTGGATCAGTGCTTCTTTGTTCTTTTTGTGTCTATGCTCTGTTTTCTCAAACCCCCAGTTGGTCGTCCCAGATAGCCGTTCACACTGACACTGGTTCTGGTTCTGCTGGAGGTTTCTTCCTGTTAAAGGGGAGGTTACCTCTCCACTGTCGCTACATGTATGCTCAGTATGTGAATTAGCCTATATTCCACAAATAAAATGTAATTTAACTGAATTCAACTGACCCACTGATTGGTTGCAATTAACTTGCTTATTCCTAATTTCTGATACTCTTCCAACAGTATGATTTTCACTGCTATTTTGTGTCCTTAAAGGTGCATAGTGCAAGTTACATATTATTTATTTTCTTTGTTTCTTTCCCTTTCCCGGCATGTAAAATGAGTAATCCATTCATCCTCTATTTACCACAGTTGCCTCTGTGGGCTGGTTTACTCAGTTTATGACAAAATGATTCAGGCCAAATTCTCTGGGCTTGCGTGTGGGTGTGACGCCGTGTGTGCTCTCATTCACCTGGCTTCTTTGTTGAGTCTCCACCATAATCAATGCATTAGGAAGAGAACACTCACTAACTTCAATATTTATAGCTTTTTGTTACCTCAGAAAACATTACGCTTCTAAATAAAAGACCCATGCAGTCGCAGCGGCACATGCTTTTCCTCTTCCCCCATGCAGGTACGCAGCATTGGTGTCATTTCAACTTGTCACCACAGGGGGGCAAACTTATGCAAAAATTCTGAAACTTACACTATGCTCCTTTAAGCAATTTGGACACCCAAATCGTTGAGCATCAAGGGCAGTGAGATCACATCCTACTGGCCAAATATATATATCAAGCAGAACGTTAATGCATCTCCCTTGAACTATAATAGCTTACCAAATGTCGTGTCCAAGGAGTTCTTTGCAACTGCAAGACTCAACACATTGATATTGAAATGTAGTTGTTGTTCAGTATATTGTGCAGCTCTATCCTCTTTCACTACTTGATCTTGGATAGTTATTGTGACATTATATCCTCCATGGACTCTACCAGCAATTAAGGAGGTGACCTCAAATACTTTGATGCAGAAACAGGAGATCCAAACAGTGACCTGTGGGAGCCAGTCTAAGAGGATGAGCTCACTTGTGGTCGAGCCTTAGTTCCTGGGGTTTGGCCAGGATCGGCCTATAGAAGCTACAAGAGAACTCATCTATTGTGCAGTAGGGACATGGGTTCAAGAAGTGTAAATATTGACCTCTTTATAAGTAGTGTATCAAATATTCACACTCACAGCTTTCTTATGGGTTAAAAAAGTTTATTTGTTTGGTTCATATGTGTTTTATGAGCATGAATAAAGCTTACAACTGTCAGGTATACTGCCAAGGTTTGGTGACAGACAGTAGAGTGCCAAGGTAATTTTATTGCCAATGTGGTCTGTATTGCCAAAGCAGTAAATGTGAGGTATTCTCTCCCCAAAGCCTTTTTCAGTGCCCGTCTAATTTCTCCAGGGTGGCCAATTATCACACAGTCTGTGTGTGGTGTTAATGGACTGGTTCTCAAGGCGTGCTTGTAGAAAACAGTGTCTGGTTTGGGAACCCCCAGGTCTTTGCTTTTTGCGCGATAGTTCTGCTGGCACTGTCAAACAATAATCTTCAGTTCACACTGGACAATTTTACTGGTGAGTGTGAAGACGTTAAGCGATCAGATGGTCCATGTCTGAGACCATGGATCTCACCCGAAAAGGGCTTCCTCCAAATCAAAGATCAGACTCCGCATGAGATTGAGGATTGATCTATCTTTGTGCCAATGGTGAACATAAAATGGAGGTTTAGGGATGGATAGATGGGGCTGAGCTTTGTATGCAGTAATGGAGGTATTGCCCTGATCTGCCATGGTAAAGAAAACATGCTTTTAAGGCAAAACTCTCGATTTAAAGAACCATTTTTTTTTGTTGAATGTGGAGATTAGATATTGATCATAGCAGATTAGATATTGATCATGGCAGATAGAACACAATCGCTCATACAGTGGGCTGAAATGATCTTCCATTGTTAGGCTGGTATCTGACTTGGCCAGGCCCAGAAGTTCCTGTATGGACTGTGTATACTCCCCTATGAGGAGTTTGAGAGTGTAGCAGGGGAAAGGGATAACTACCTTTTACCTACTATTTTACATTCGTACTTGTTTCAAAAGTTTTGTTTTACCTTTTGTTTACTAGATACTGGGGTTGAAAGCATTACCACTAATTACTGAAGGTGCAGATAACCCTTTTATGACTTTTTCCGTTTGTCCTGTCATTGTTCCTGAAAACTGAAAAGGCTCATGTTTTTTGGCCAATATATCCTGTGAAATCAGCCCAAGCAAGGAAAATAAGACCTACAGTGAGTAACCTGGCCAGCCAGATTGATAATGTGTAGCACTCTGGTTCTACACATTATCAATCTCGGACTGCTCCATTTGAATCCGTCTGGGGAAAGGAGGGAATTTCAGCAGAACTTTCCGAGCTGATTGGGTGAAGCAACACCTAGTGCCCGCCTACCATAGGTTGGTTTTAGCCAATCCCTGTATCAAATTAAAACACAAGCAGGAGACGTTATGAGAAACCACAAGGTGAGCTAGTCCAGGCATTTCATTGTCTGCCATATTTATGTTGGTTCAGCTGTGGACTCAGCTACTCTTGCTGTCATTGCACTGGTATGTCCTGCCTTAAAACATCAACACTTGAAGGTAGTTGGCCCAAACCGCTTTTTTCTTTCATTTTGTTTCAGACACAAATGTTTGACGCAGGAGCGGTACAAGATGGAGTCACGTTTGTTTGTGAGCGCACAAAAACTGCGGGAATTCAGCTTGCAGGCAAGGTTACATAGTGTGATCAGATACTACAATCAGATATCAATAAATAGATAGCTTTTCTCACACTTTAAGAACATTTGGTCTCTCCTTATAGACAAACATGGGTGTTGCATCTGTTCTTTCTCTGAAGTCTGCAACCATGCCATCTTTCAGGACTCTCATTCCATCCATTAATTTTTTTAATCTGGTGCCTATCTCCAGCGTTCACCTGGCTAGAGGCGGGGTACACCCTGGACAGGTCGCCAGTCTGTCGCAGGGCAACACAGAGACACACAGGACAAACAACCATTCACACACACACTCACACCTAAGAACAATTTAGAGAAGCCAATTAACCTAACAGGGACTCTCATTTGAACCATGAATTGATTCTATCAGCAAATCTGATTTTTTTCAACTCAAAAACATATTAAGCTTCAAGCATCTCTCAGAAAACACAGATCCATGCATTTATAACCTTTCTTTCTGCATTACTGCAACGCTATTTTGTTTGGGCATAAGACCTTATACGTCAGGGAACCAGTTAAAAGACAACTTGAACTTGACCTCCATAAATTTACGACTGGACTTGATCCTCAAAGACCCAAAACTTGGATTGTCTGTGAAAAACTTGCCTTGTACTAAACACTTAAAGACTTGAGATTTAACTTGAAATAAACCAGACTTGAATTTAACCTTCCCTTAAAAGAATTGAGACTTTATTTGGACTTCCTCCAAAACACTGGAGATGTGACTTAGAGTAAACTTGTGTGAGTAAAATTTACTCAAATTGAAAATTATTTTAGATTGGGAAAAAAAATGTCTACACTTTTAGTAAATTTTACTCAGACAAATTTACTGCACTCAAAAAACTTTGGGAAAATAAAACTCGTAACGAGTCCTGGCTTACACTCTGTAGTTTTCTCCCTCTTCGAATCTGAAATGTTACGTTGTAAAAAAAAACTGTCTAAACCTACTTATTACACTTCTATACCAAAGAAGACAGCTTAATGTTTAGTTTTTAGGTCGTTCTCCTTTCCATTTTCCTTTATGGATCACTGAAAAAGTCTAAATGTTTCACTGATGGTGATGTTTTGGGGAAGGTTTCCTGTTTCATGGCTGGGAAAAAAAGTAGTGATTTCTGAGAAATCGCTGAGACAAATCCTGACAGAGTTCAACAGTTATTGAACAAAACCAGGTACTTACTTCTTTGCAGCTAATGAGTGAATCTATAAGCCAAAATAAATGTTCTAAGGTGCTCAGACTGAATGAAAAATCAGAAATACATAATACAGTCATCAACATTTGAAAGTTATTATTTTTCCAGCAGCAGTGGATCCATTACGTCCCACAGAAATCAGATAAACTTGGTTTTCCCACACTTAGAATATTCCTGACTTTGTACATCTGTGTGCTTGTACAACATAAGATAAGAAATGTATTGTCATTACACACTGTTGTCAGCATTCCAACAAAATTGTGCTGGTTCCTGGACTGAGAAATGACAAAATAATAGCATCAATAGGTGTCCAAAGTCATAGACAAAAGAGCAACAAAATAAGAATAATAGTGAAGTAATTTAGGAGGCAATGAAGAACCTGCATGTGGTATGGTTGGGCAGTTATAAACTTGCTGTAGGTGGGAAAAGTGAACCATAAAGTTATAAACTGTAATAAATCAGGGATAAAAACAGGCAAAACAATCTGCACATGAGTAAATAATAAATGCATAAATGTGGCAGAGTCATCAGTATTGCTAGTAAAATGTAAGTAATGAACAATGGGTAGAAACGAATTGTGCATCCCTCATCATAAATATTGCACAAACAAGCAGTGGGTGGGGGGTGTATGCATGATAATAATAATCTGAACTAAGCAGCATGTAGAGCAAGTTCCTTACTAATCATTACAATCTTCTCACACTCATTTCACGGTTTTTCCTTTACTCTAAATCACCTGTCATGTACTAAAATGTATGTAACTTTTCAGGAAGAACAAACATGATAAATGGCATACTCAGATAAAGCAAACACTTGTTTCAAGAAGAACAGTGAGAATTATTACATGATCAATAGATAATCTATTAGGAACATACTGTACGTTCCAATTCAGCATTTCTAAGTAACACTTACTGAGCAACAACAACTAGAAAGCCAACATTATTTCTTCCATATATTGGCATGTGCTGCTGTTTTGGTCTAAATAAGGAGAACATTAATTGAGAGAAAGATTTTAGAGATTTTGAAGGCCTGGAGCTAAAGGTAGATATCTATCTTGAGTCTCTCCTGGCCAGTTGTTGTTGTGGTTATGTCCCTTTCCCCTCCCGTACAGCTGCAATGAAAGCTGGTGTTGGCATGGCAGCGCAGTTAGCTGCAGCAGGAAGTTAGAAAAGCACTATCTTAAAACTCATTCAAGCTGTTGCTTCAAATGTAGGATTTTATCAGTTTTTTTTCTATTAGGCAGCCATTTCTTGGAAATCCTAAGGTTCACATTCCTGAGATCTGACTATAATCGACTCGGTTTCTGTAGTTTTTGACATCTGATTAATTTGAGCAACTTTGGTGCAACATCAATCATTCAAATATCAGGGGTCTGATCAGGTAGTGACACAGTGTACCGTCATGATCCGAATATCCATTAAGCGGAGCGGCTTCGTTGCTAACCAAAGTCGTACTTTCACATTTTAACAGATTTTTGAACGCATTGTACCTCATAAAATCAGTCAGTAAGAACAGCAATCGTATATAAGGCGCACTGGATTATAAGGGAGCACCATAAGTTTTTGAGAAAATGCAAGGAATTTTAGTGTGCCACTGCCTTACAGTCCGAAAATGTCAGAAAGTATTATACTTTTGCAAATACATTTCACCCTTTTAAACAGTTTAGTCCTGTATAAATGAATGAAGCATGTTTAATCAAGTCTTAGGACACTTGGCTATTATCAAGGGTTTCAGCTTTTCAAAAAATATTTTGCCAATTTTTAATAAAAATCCCTTAAGGGAACATCAGATATTTATTTTTCTAACCACCTTAAGGCGAAAACAACATCTACTCTAGTATTCAGCTCAGCGTGTCATCTTAAGGCACGTCACATATTTGGCTCCTCTCTAAAAATAGACTTCACCTTTTTATTTGCCAAGCAATTTCTTGTTTTTAGTCCTAAATACCCCAATTAGCACAAGTTAAAATATTTTTATAAACAAATTCAGGGCAGTGCATCTGGAACAGGAAATGGCATTTTTTTTTTCAACTCCTGTAAAATATTCTGCACGACGTCGCCATAATATCTGTGATGCGTGATGACGGTTGCAGTGCCTATGAATCATTTGCTGTCAGTGTTAACGGAAACAGCCTGTCTGTGAAAACAACAAAACCTTGAACCTTTCCCAGGCTCAATCAATGCCCTCATTATGTCCTACCCTGTGGATAGCAGATCGTTTAAACCCCACTGCAGTAGAAAGTGCAGAACACGCATGCTCCTGCAGAGATGAGCCCTTTTATAAATTAATGACGGATGTGTAACTACAAACACAGACATTATAGTCTCACACGTGAACGTACAGGTACATCTCAGTGTATTGGTCATTAAATCAGGGGTTGGTACCTTTGGCAGTGTGGGCAGCTGCCAACACTGCCAAAGTCTGGAGTAGACGGCTGGGCTGACAGTGGACCAGCACCAGCAGATGACACCCCAAATCTTCACTGACTGTGGAAACTTTACACTGGCCCTCAAGCAACTTGAAATGTGCTTTATCTACTCTTCGTGGAGACTCAAGGTCCTTGATTTCCTTTTTTCATAGCACATCAGTTCAGTCCTTCTGCTCCTGAGTCCAAGTTAGACTCTGTGTTCGGGTCAGTAATGAAAGTTGAATCCCATGTGCTAGATATATGTGTGTGGTGGCTCTTGAAGCTCTCACTCCAGGCTGTGATTATCCCTGTTTATTGTGCACAAGGGCTTCATAATATATCTCAAATATATAATCAATTGTCAGTATTTCCCAATACTGATACAACAAAGTATTATTTGGAACTCAGTAATTGATATTCCATGATGTTCCTGTGTGTTGCTCTATTTATACCCGTCTCCTCCAGCATGCAGGCGCCATATTCTTGAAAACCTTTCATGTGAGTAGACCGTCCAGCGTTCCTGGACTGCAATGCTTTTAGTGATTTGTTTTATGGATTCCTGCGTGTTTGCCTCGTCTTTGTCGGACTCCCCTGTTGCTCTTCAGTTTCTTGACATCGACCTGTGTATGTTACCTTACTCAGCCTCTTTTCCTAGCCCTCCTGTACTTCTGCCTCTCTGTTTGCAAGACCCTGGACCAGACTCTGGACAGGTTCTGTTGGATTCTCCTCTCTGATACGTCTGCCTGCTTCTGGTCTCTCATATGACCCTGGACTGTCCCCGGACACTAAGTCGTGTTTGGGACTCTTCTTCTGTGTGCAAAGGACAAACACAGACTCTCCTGGACCCACTGCTTGGATTCTGTGCCTCTCTCTGGATTCGAGAAAGTGATTCCTGAAGTTCATCTACACGGGCTGCACCTGTTGCTTTAATAAATCTTTTAAAATCACTCTCTGTGTCCGGCTGAATTATAGTGTCCAAAACACGGTTCGTTACAGAGTTTGAAGCAGATATGAGAAAGAGGTGAGGAAATGTGTTGCTTTATTGCTGATGATTTTGTAACACAATGTAATTTGCTTCTTTTTTGCACCACACTTTTTCTTTCCACTAAACTTTCCATTAAAATGTGTATACAACATTGTACACAGCCAGCTTCTCTAGCACTAACCCCTTACTTCCCCTTCTTTAGGCAGACGTTGACTGTCTGCTGGAAAACCACCAGTCCATGCAATAACATTATTTATGCTATTGGTCTTTAATATTCCTATTTCCACAGAGTGCACCTTTTTGGGTTACAGTATTTTTTTCCACTCAACTTGCCTTTTACATGTTTAAAAAAAACAGATCTATGTGAACATCAAGCTTTTTTGGTAATGACCTTTTATGACCCACCTTACCCTGCCTGATAATGATTATGTACACAGTCTTTCCCATGTTGTAATTTTCAGAGAAACTGAATTTCAAGTGTATTTGTTCTCAGTAACAAGACCATTCAAAGTGCTGTACACGAACAGAAGTAAAGACCTTTTTATGGCTGACCCTTATTTGGAGGATGTCTGTAAATGTCTGAAGACTGCAGCCGTCTCCGTTTCTTTATAGGCCATACCAAAACATTTCTGTTTTAGAAATCCTTTTTATTGCTCTTATGTAATCTCCACATTTCATTCTGTGTATAACAAGTTTAAGCTTTTGGATTGCATTACTGAAATAAAATGAGAGCAGTATTAAATGCACCTGTACAGTAAGATCTGTGTCTTTACGGGTTAGTGTCTCGTCTTTCTGGCATTTGGAAATGCAAATAAAAAAGCTTTTTCCTCCTCTGAAGGTGGTTACAAAGCCTGAAGGTTGTCTTACACGCTGTGGGAGTATGACTAAGCTTGACTAGATTAAAATGCACCAACAACAGCATCAAATAGCCCCCAGATAAAAAACTATGCAAAAAGGGTATGACAGATGTCTGTGTCATGCTAAAACATTTAGGTGTTTTGCATAGCTTTTAGCCCATCTAAAGAAATAAGAAATATCGGGTTCCACGAATTAAACACACTGCCTCGAACGAGGTGGCACTGGTCTTTGGCTGTGCAGAGAGCTGTGCCAGATGTACCGAAGCAGACCCCTCAACGGAGGTTAGGACGTGCCAAGTGCATCAATAACATCTTAAGCATGATAAATAGGCTATTTCTTCTCTCGGGTTATTGTTTCAGGCTGACTTATTTATGGCCTCTCCGACGGTTCAGCAACCTTACCACAGGTGTCTCAGGTACGGCTGAGAGCCCAGGCATCTGTGATCATTCTGAAACTTTCCCCTCCTCAGCTCTGTCTCAGATGCAGGGACGATATATTTATCTTCAGTGACAGAGACGTCTCGTGTGTCTGCTGCCACTGGGAATATTGATCTAAGTTATGGATCTTGCTGTTGTGCGGTTTTCTGTTGCAACTTTCGGTGCGCATTTGTCACGTTGTCCTCAGACTGGCCTCCTTGAACTGTTGAATTATACTTTTCATTCGTTTGAAATTGGCAAGAGTGATAGAAAACAGGTTTAGGAAGCACACATGAAATTATTAAAACCAAAAAAAACACAAAAAAAACATGTCAGACACATCAAAGATTTGATCATGTGGAAAATGAAGTCTGCGACAGACTGGCGACCTGTCCAGGGTGAACCCCGCCTCTCGCCTGGTGAACGCTGGACATAGGCACCAGCAACCCCCGCGACCCGATGAGGGATTAAGCGGGTCAGAAAATGGATGGATGGATGGATGGATGGATGGATGGATGGATGGATGGATGGATGGATGGATGGATGGATGGATGGATGGATGGATGGATGGATGGATGGATGGATGGAAAATGAAGTTCCAAAGAGTGTTAATAAAGTAACAAACCAAATAATAAGGTGAAAAGACTTCAGCAAGGACCTTGGAGGAGCAACTGTTGCTTTCAGTCAACCTGAGAAACATTAAAAAGGCATTTATTCTACATTGAGGACGATTAACAATTAGATATCATCTGAAACAGCCGCTGAGCTTCTCAGCATTGCACTTTCCAGCAAATTCACTCCAAGATCAGCCCGTGCGATGATCAGAGAAATTGCAAAAACCCAGGAGGTCCAGCTCAGATCCTACTGGCCTCAGTTTGCATGTTAAATACTAACATTTATGACAGGGCTATTAGAAGAAGCCTGAGCAAATATTATTTGTCTGAAAGACTTAAAGGGGTCTTGGAAAAAGAAATTGGCAGCAGGGATTAAGATTGCAATGTTGCCTCTGAGTAATTCCCAAGACTTCAGGATCAATGTGCTTTGGACAAATGATACTGTTTGGCCATAATGCACAGAGCCCTGTTTTAGGAAAAGCAAACAGCATCCTGATACCATCACTTCATGCTCATCGTCAAGCAAGGTAACAAAAGGGTGATGATCTGCTGTTGTCCTTTGGCCACAAGAGCTGTGCATTGCAGTCACTGAGTCGATTCTACAGTCTAATGCAAAGGCAGCATATCATGGTGTTGCAATGGTCTAGTCAAAGTCGAGACCTCATTAAATTAACCTGATTAAAACGCTTTGGCGGGACATTAGGAAAGCTGTGAAGAAACAAATCCCTGCAAACTTCAATGAATTCTGGAAAGAAGAGCGGTTGAAATGTCCTCCATAAGGTGTTTGCGAGGCTGCGATCCGAATTAACCACAAGGCTTACGGAACAAATTTCCTTAAAAAAATTGGTTATTATTTGGTTATTACTCACAGCTCCATGTTTCTAGAAAACCAAACGCGACAAATCAGCAGAAGGACTTTGCGCTGACTGTCAGGCACGGTGGTGGAGGGGTGATGATATGGGATCGTCTCGCAGCCAGATTACCTGGGCATGATGCGGTCATCGAATCCATCTTAAAGTCCAACATTTTCTAGTGCTTAACGCCAGGCCATCTGTCAGACAGCAGGAATTCAGCCCAACACTGGGCCATCAGCAGGAGAATGATCCCAAACACAGCAGCGGATCAACAAGGGAGAGCGTTAAAAAGAAAAGAATCAGGGCGTCGCAGTGGCACAGTCCAAATCTCAGTCTGACTGAAACACCGTGGTGGGACCTCAGCAGAGCTGCGCCGAGATGGATATCTGCAGACCTCAGCTAATTGAATCAATCCTGTAAAGACGAGTGGGCCAAAATTCCTCCACAACGATGTGAGAGGCTGATAAAGTCAGACAGAAAATAAACGATGAGTGTTATTGCTGCCGAAGGTATTACAGAAAAGCTATTAGACCGTGGAGTGTAGTTTGTTCCTCCTGCCTCAGTCAGTGCAGTCCTTACGAGATATTAAAGAGAGGATTATGAATGAATAACGGCACAATAGAGAATGTCTCTGAATTGAACAGAGGAAAAGGCCAAATGAAACCATAAAAACAAAGACACTGGCTGCACCGCTTGCTGTAAATCCCTCCGGTTTTTTCGTCTCTCCCCGCGTTCACTTCCAAAGGGGACCTGAAAGCGAAAACAAAACACGCACGTGATCTTACGACACGGGGCTTCAATGTGTCAAGCTCGTCTGCGTTGGGATCTTTGAGGCGTGAACGAGGAAATAGCTACAGCTGTTTTTTTGGGTTTTTTTTAAACTCACCCACTGAACGCTCCTTCATTTTCCACGGGTCATGAACTTCTATTAGACGCTGCTTCAGAAACCCCTACTATGAAATGACTGCTCGGCAGTACTTCAATGGTTTGATGTGTTTTGAATGCATGGAATACCTCAGGCTATAATGGTTCTTCCCTTTTTTTCCTCTCTATTTCGCAGCATATTTGAAACCATAAACTTTATTTAACCTGCCGGGAGGCTGCTGTTTGTGCCCGATTCTCCATGTTCTTTGCTCAGCTTGCGCTACCTTTCCAGGAACAAATATGAAAACTGCGTAAAGGTCAGGCTCCTCGCCTTCCTGGCGGACGGGCATCTCCAAGAGGCGTTATTCTCGCTGCATCCTCTCATAACTGATGTTGTCTCGCCTTGGCCGACTGAGGGCATCAAACCGATTACGGCTCGGCAGAGTCCTCCTCTCTCTCTCTCTGCCTCCACTGCCAGGGGAAGACAAACACTTGCAGCTCTAGCCTCCACTTGGCAGACAGGAATATGTTTCATTGTTATCAGCCTCAGTTGGTTAAATACTAAATTATTCATAGGTGGGTTAAGGCTTGCTTTGGTGAGATTAGGGAGCCTAATTGTCCTGCCTGCAGTTGAACACCGGCGTCCTGGAGAAAAAGAGAGACGACGAGCCTTCAGACATTTCTATACTTTTAAGGCTCAGAGGAAATGAAAATAAATCAAGTTGGAGGGAATTTGACAGGTTTCAGGCCTCGTGTCTGATGAAGGTCTGCTGATAATAAACCAGACGTCCTTTAACATGAATGCTTTTTGTTGCTACGAGTTGCAAAAGCTTGACTGTGTTTGCTTTTCCTTGCAGGGTGGCGTGGGTGGATGGTGCCTATTCCCAGCAATCACCGGGACAGGTCACCAGTTCATAACACACTCCCACTCACACTTAAGGGCAGGTATAGAGACCAAATCAACCCTACACTGTGCCACAGGAATACATCTCAACAAATTAGACTATCATGGAAAAGTTCATTAGTTCAGTTCAAAAGTGAAACTGATGTACAATACATATTTATTACAAGCAGAGTGGTATTTTTGGTCATCTTTCTCTTTCTACAAACAGCTTATACTTCCTGCTTCACTTTCTATTGTGTTTGCAAACAGCTCTCTGAAAAGCTCGTTTCTTCTGTGGTTTACATAAAATGTCTTTAATTGAAAAAAAAAGACACCTTATTGATCTTAATATTCCAATTTCCATAAAAAATGTATTTCCCTGTTGCCCAGGGTTTCTTTTGGTATCACATGTTTTCCTTCCACTCAACTTTCCATTGATATTTTTTTTTTATTGATTTTTTTGCATCCTATTTGTTTATCGCTTTGTTCAGCTCCTACATCCAGAGCGAGTGTTTGCTAGAGGCTGGCCCAGGGTTTCCTGCTGGTATAGGTTCATGATAAAAATTATAGCAATTCTGGGATACAACTGAATGGAGTTTTTTTTTTCCTAAAGTATGGTTTAAGCTGCACTGTATGGGGGGGGGGGTTGTGTTTTACAAATAATTTAGTTGTGTTTAGTTTGGAAATTAGATGCATAACCCTATTCCTGTGTTTTGTTTAGAATGTTAATTGTTTGGTTTAACCTGTTTTCTACACTGATGTGGTCTAAAGAGGTGTTTAGGTGTGTTTCAGTCAGGCATAAAACCAGTAAAATGTGGGCAACCAGGAGCTTAAGAAGGAAAACGGTGAGGTACAAGAATGTCTCCCTTTCCTTGTTAACAGAAATGACAGAAAAGGAAGACGTCTGTGAATAAATTCCGCCAAAAATCACCTCAAAATGTCTGCCGATGCTGTCTGCCTAGTACCTACCATCTTGCTAGACACTTTTTCTGCCTCACACAGCCTGTTACATAACATGACTGTATTAAAAATAGTTTATATATGGCTATTTTAAATTGTAAGCCATAAGATTGATCAAGATTGACAAAAATTAAGAATAAAAATTTATGTATGTATCTCACCACTTGTGCAGTGAATCTATAATAAATGAGTCTCACTTTTGTAATGACTTGTCCAAGATAGCTTCACTTTTCAATGATATTCTGATTTACTGATACACACCTGTAATTTGTAGCAGACGGGTTTATGGAGAAAAAGTATTGTGTCAATTTCACAGAGGACAAAAAAAAAAAGATGGAGCCTTAATCAAATGATCAATAGGCCATAGGTGGGATAAACTGTGGAGACTTCGGCCTTCGATCACAGCCAGCACAGAGACGTACCGACCCACACTAAAGGGCAATTTAGAAACTCCAATTAACCCAACGTTTAATCCATCACAGGTCCACTACTGACATGCACAACCTTGCAAACCCACATTCCTAACGGCCTAATGAGCGAACATGTGGTAGTACCGACAGAAGAGTGATGCTTGCGAGAACAGAACGAGGAAATTGAAAAAGCGAAGTGAGAACATAGTGCTCTGTTAGGAACATTGGGAGCAATCGGCTCTCTGATGCGTGATGGAACTTGATTATTGAGGGCTTTATATGCAGGAAGGAGAATTTTAAATCCTTTTCTTTGATTTAAAATGCAGCTAAAATAGGTCAAATATGATCTCTCTTTTTTCTCCGCCTGTAACTGCTGAGGTCCAAAGGACGGCACTGACCTTGTATCTGATGAAGCTCCTGCAGAGGTTGGTCCTGAACCGTCTTCCCCCTTCTTGGGAGGTCTTCGTCGGAACCGTTGGGGTTCTGCTACCTGTCCGGCCTCTGGATGGACGATGCCATCATCCACCTCCTGCACCGAGCTCGGACCCACCTGGAGAAGCCTGGAAGCACTGTGAGGATCATATTGTACGATTTTTGCGGTGCTTTTAACACCATGTCTAGTGCCAGGGGGGGTTGTCTCCCAGCCCATGTTTGGAGATGTTGCAGAGCTGGAGAGCTGCTTCAGTGGAAGACTGCTGCTTTTATGCACAAAGGAGCGCTGTTGCAGATCCTTCCTCCCAGCAGCTATTAGGCTTCATAACCATCGCTGCTCCCTGCACACTTAGCAGTTACAGCCCTGCTGCTTTTTTTGCAGTTTTCTGATTCTTATAAATAGTATTTGGTGTTTTTATGCATAAATATTCACATTTTTCTAAATCACCTTACTCAGTTTCACTTTTTTTTTTCTGAAGTAGGCTATTTGTAATGACTGATAATTGTACATAATTTTTTTTGCTATACTGTAAATAAGCTGTTTACTGCGGTTGCACCTGATTTCTGCTTCGTTGGGCAATAAAATATCTTTAAACGTCTCCAAAGAATAATTATTATCTTTGTGAAATCTGATTTTTTTTTAAAAGAAACAAATTTCAATTAAATTCAATTTTATTTATATAGCGGCAATTCATGAAACATGTCATCTCAAGGTAACCTGACGAGCCACATGAATTTCGTCCCGCTTAGCTCCGCATAGCTTCACTCACATCCATCTGGGACTTCTCCCATAGAGAGTGATTTCTTCAACCAATTTTATTGTCTAGCCAATCAGGACGCAGGGCTGGAGTTTCATAGATGTGACGTAGTGGAGAAGCGACCGTGACGTGAGACTGTTTTGATTCAGACAGCAATGGCGGCTCGCATCGAGGAAGCAAGCGTTAACATTGATGCTGCTATTTCTTCCGTGTTGTCCAATCTACCTAATATTGTTTCATTAAAAGAACATCAGAGAACGCCTCTGAAGGCTTTTATTGGTGGAAACCATGTTTTCGCCCTTCTCCCGACCGGATTTGGCAAGAGCTTGATCTACCAAATGGCTCCTCTGGTAGTTAAGGACATGGGACTGGTGCAGCACCCCATCGTTATCATCGTGTCCCCGCTCATTGCTCTCATAGAGGATCAGATCAGAGAGGCTGGAAAATTGGGTGTTACAGGAATGCAGCTGGGAGGAATAAACGAAAACGACATCCTCGACGGACGTTGCCAACTGGTATTTGGAAGTCCCGAGTCGTGCCTCAACGAGAAATGGCGGAGCATGCTTGCTTCAGAGGTGTACCTGAAGAACTTAGTGGGGATCGTAGTTGATGAGGTTCACGTCACGTATACATGGTAAGTTAAAAAAATCCTACTGTTGTCGCTGAACACCCTATCGTTACTCACTGAGCAACTACTCTACTATAAGCGTCGCTCTCATCAGCGTCAGGGGTTGGCTTCAGTGTGAGTGGTTGAAATAGCACGTCGATAAAGATGACAGACATAAGTGGCTTATCCAATCATATGCAAGAATTTTTGATAAGACCCAACCTTCTGAAACGCCATTCCTATGGATCAGTTCCAGATGGATGAGTGGAGCTAGGCGGAGCGAAATTCATTTGGCTAGGGTCAGGTTAATCTCAAGGCACTTTCCAAAGTCAAATTCAGATTATACAGATTGGGTCAGATTATACAGATTGGGTCAGAAAGTTTCCTCTCTAAGGAAACCCAGCAGGTTGCATCAAGTCTCTCCAAGCAGCATTCACTCCTCCTGAAAGAGCGTAGAGCCACAGTGGACAGTCGTCTGCATTCGTCCATGGCTTTGCAGCAATCCCTCATACTGAGCATGCAGGAAGCGACAGTGGAAAGAATGTAGAATGTAATCAATATATTAAAAGAGACATGCGTGTGTTGGGAAACAAAAGGGAAACAAAAATGGGTAAAATAATAAAAATGTGAAGGGCTTAATCACATCACCCTGTGTAGATGGTCTGAGTTTCATGTAATATCTATGGGTGTAATAAATGGCTCACTCTATATAGTTATTTTGATTTTATGTAATAATTTAATTAAGCTTATCTTGTTGTTTGTTTAATGTTCTTTTTTTAAACGCAGCGATGAAAACGGCAGCATTTAAAGGAAGGTTTTGCACAGACCATGACCTACAAATTGGTTGCCGAACATTTGTGGTTGTCATCAAAGGAATAAATGAGAACTACACGTTCTACATGTTGACACACATTAAAACTTCATCTGGCAGAGATTGTAAAACCCAGCGGGAGGCACTGAGAGAACAGGCGACAGGCGACGGAGCTGCGTCAAACATTTTATTTAATGGCGATTCAGAATTATGGTTCAGAGATAAGAACGCCGCGACTCGTTGTAAACCCTCCTCCGACGTGGTGTTTTATTTAATCGTCTCGGCTTTGCTGCAAGTGAAAAGGATTGCAAGAAGAGCGGAGTCAAGGAGATGAAAATAAGATGTGCAAACTGTGAAATGAGAAGAGGGGATTGTTTGTCTTATTTTACTTTGTCTGTGTGCTTTCCCTCCCACGCGGCTGATTGTTTTCACCAGAGTCACCTAATGCTTGCTTCAATATATATTTAAAGTACATTTCATTTAGTCTTGCTTCAATTAAAAATTCACCTCCATTCCATCCTCAGTTAATTGTATGTCTCTTCTAATAAATGTTCCTTATACCTAATTCAGTTTGGTTGGATTCCTTCATTTCGCCTTTACAGCTTCTGGTTCTACCTTTACTTTTGAATTTTTACTAATATTTTCTTTTCAAACTTCGCTGTGACCTAAGTTTTAATACGCCGCCTTTAACTACGCATACAATCACAGCTCTGCAGCCGCCAGGGTCATTATCTTTTCCTTGACACAAGTGATGAGGCGTATTCTTCTGACGCGAATTAAAGTTTTCCCTAAAACTCAGACCCACGCAGCGCTGTACAAAAGCAACATTGAGCTTCACAGCTTCCCAGGCAGATGTGTCATACTGTTTCAAGGCCTGCACCAACATTAAAGGTGCAAAGCACTTTGCAAAAGGTTTCTTTTTCTTGCTGAAAATAAAGTCACAATTCTCTTTGTTTTCTTCTCATTTGTTCATAGTTAAATATTTTGTTTTGTGGCTTCCTCAGTTCCCCGCCTTACTTCCCGTGCCCAGTTTTTGGTATTCTGTTGATTACTACTCACCTGATTTTCATGCAGTTGAATATTCCCCGGTTGTATTTAAGTTCCTGTGGTCTGTTTTGTTCCCCACTGGATTCTTCTGTTACCTGTTTCATCTTCGCTTTTCTTTCAATATATTAGAAAACGTTTTCACTTTTCACATCGTGCTAGTCTCATCTTTTCTAATATATCTATCTGCATATGTTTATATGGATAGATATACAGTAGATGGATATATCTATATATACAAAAACTACACAATTGACTTGGAATTGATGTTAAATGGTGGCAACAACCCGAGTACGCCACACATACAAAGAAATCCAAAGAAGTTAGTCAATAACGAAGTTATGCAAAATAAATAGATTAATTTGAATGCATTTTTTAAAAGAATAATGAGGAAAAATATGCTTTCTGAGAAGATGACTTAATTTAAAAAAGCCTCTTTTTTAGTGGAATGACAACTTCTAAACATTTCCTGTATAGAAAAAGTATTAGATCCATTTTAAAGGAATGATTTTTGGCCAATACCACCTGTCCACCCACTGTCTGTATCCATGCTTGTTCAGCAAGGTCAGAGGCGAGGTACACCCTGGACAGGTTGTCCATTACGGGGCAACAACGAGACACACAGGACAAACAGCTATGCACAGTCACACCTGAGGGGGATCTGGAGAAACCAAGTAACCTAACGGTTATGTTTCTGGGCTCTGTGAGGAACCAGGAGAGAACCCACACATGCACAGGGAGAAGATGCATCAAAGAGCCTAAGTCATTTAAGCCAGGACCTTCTTGTTGCAGGACAACAGTGCATGCCACTGTGCAGCCCCACTGTCACCAGTTATTTTCACGCAAACCTCTTTTGTACTTTTCCGTTAACACCATATGTGCCAGCGCACTCAGACACACATCACGTATATTTTTGGCACCTAATTTCGTCCTGTACCTCAATGTGTTGTCAACATAGAAGTGACCCACCATAACCTTGCTTTGAAAGTTTAGTGCATGCTTCATTCTCTCTGTGATGGAGCGTAATGGGGAGCTTACTGGTTCTTCATTTATCCCATTCACATTCTCATCCATTTTTTTTTCTCTTTTTTTTATGTTGTAACATCTTTATTTACTGTCAAGCAAAACATGCAGACAAGTATGAAGTATTTCAACAAGTAGCTTGTGTCAAAGTGCTAAACTATATATAAAAAAATATGAGTCTATAATTTTAGATGACAACAATTCACCCTTTTAATGGGCTTTGCTTTGACTAGTTGATACTATAACTCCTCAATAGAAAGTTTCCCTCCATATTGAGCGTCTTAGGTAAGTGTCAAGATTTGGGCTTTTTGTTGACTGTTTTTTCACGTTATCTATTCCGCTCTCCTCAGCCGCTGCTCAGTTCACCTTGATTAGTTCCACCTGATGCAGTTAATCAGACTCAAGCCAGCTCACTCGTCACTCTGCCTACTTAAACCTGCCCTCCACAACCACTCACTGCCAGAACGTCTTGTTTTCTCTGCTTGTGTGTTGCTCCCAGTCGTCGTTTGCGGCGCCTGCCAAATCCGATGTTCCTGCATGAGACCTGCCCTCGCTGATGCCATTTTTCCAGAGACTGCAAGCTCATATATCTGCTCTGTGTTCCTGTGAGGTTCCGCGATTAGCTCTGCACGCTCTGGAGAGCTATCGGCCCGCCAGTTCTGGTCAAGATCCGGACTGTTTATGTCAAGCCGCCTCCTGGTTCTTTGGACTGTTTTTTATGCCGGCTCGCTTTCACCTGGTCAGTCAGTCTCAGTCACCTCATCTGTCAAGCCTGCCTTTGTTGCCATCTCCTGCCCATCATCTACTCCATTACCCTCAATAAACTTGTTACAACCAACTCAGTGTTTGGCTGGAATATCAGGTTCCCAGATCCTATCATTAAAGTAAGATACTGACATCTTATAACTACAACGCACAACCCCAACTTTAAAAAAAAAAATTGCTTCAACTTGTCTCGTAAATAATCAACCAAGTGTATATGTTTATATATATATATATATATATATATATATATATATATATATATATATATATATATATATATATATATATATATATATAAGTGCTATGCCATAAGCTGGTTGAATATGCTTATTATTATTATTAATTATAATTTGGTATTATAATTTAAATAATAAATCATTCAACTCAAAATTTCGCTATAACAAATATAGTTCAAATGGTGGTGATGTTAGCTATAAGCTTATAAGTATTTATACCACTAATGCATTAGTTAACTTGCTGTTATGAACTCATTTATGCTGGAATAAATGATCAGGTCGGACTGTTCACCGACCAGGTTTATCCAGCAGGCTGTGAGAACCCCAATGTAACTGCAATTAGAGTTTAAATCCTTATTCCTTATCACCATCCAATGATATTGTCTCTGTATTAATGTCAGATGTTAACTCCAAAGGAGGTTAGCTCTGATTTCTGAATACCCAGGCAACTGTGAATTGGACTGAACACAAAACAATGTCTATTCCGCCGTGGTTGGTTTTATTGAACCAAAAGCAATTCCCTGTTACAGTAATTCTCTGATTCAAACAACTTTGGAATTCTTACTCATTACTAAACTAAAACATGCAAAATATATATGTGGAAATAAAAAAAACAAAACAAAAATAAACAATGGATTAAAATGAGCGGTTAGCAGATCTTAACTTAACTCAAAGTTGTTTAACACCGCCCTCGAAACATCGGCATTTCACGTATCAGCATTGACAGACAGAACAGCTTCGGGAATCTCACTGGACGCTTTGATGTCTTACACAAAGCTAGTTCAGCTAAGCTACCTACAGTCCAGATACACGTGACCGTCCCAAGATGGCTGCTACGATGACGTATGAGGGGAGGTCCTAATAACGTAACCACGCTTACGCTGATGGGACAATGCCTCGTTTCGAGAGGGGGGGGGGGCTAACTAGGAGTTTAAAGCAAAGCCCGCGACTTGAGCTCGGACAAAGAAATTAAACTGATAAGGAGCGAAAAGAGAGAGAGGGGGGGAAGCAGGGAAGAAGATGAAAAGAGATAAATCGGTAACCCACGGCGGGGTTCTTGATGGATCACAAATCAACACAGCAAATCAATTGTAAAATGCATGTACATACAAAGAAAATGTTCAGCAAAATAATTCCAACTTCGTCGTGGAATAAAAGCATTAACCAACACCTACAAAGTTCTACCGCCTGCCCAGGCACTTCTAAACACCCTGTTGGTGAGACAGAAATAAAAGGGGAGAGTCCGTTACTTTGAGATGCCTCGGGGCTGGTCCGGAGCGCTCCCGAGTGTTGCGGCTTTCTGGATGCGTCTTGACGAGCGTAGTTATCCGCAGGCTGCAGCGGGACCGGGATGGGAAGAAACTGCTTCGTTTCTTCCTCCGGGTCCACAGTCGCTTTGTTGGCCAGACAAAGCGGGGTCCTCTTCGATCACTGGGAGATATGGCGTCTCTCAGTCTTTTGATCAGAGGGAATTTAAAAGTACTTATTTTAGTCGACCTCCTGTCTGCACAGGGAATAGTTTGGCTTCGAAAAACTCTCGGTCCAGCGAGGAATTCGAGCACGTGTTGTGGGATCACCCCAACGGAAACAGCTGTGTGTGTGTGTGTCTTCTCGGGTTGGCTAAAGCCAGGGAAGAAGGAAGCTCATCGTGTGTGATCGGCTTTTATAGCCATCATCATAGCAACCTTATCTTGATCGGCGGCCATTTTGCCGTGTTGCGTGATGGGATGTTGGGTGTTGGTGGCCATTTTGACCACATTGCATCATGGGTAACGCAGTCCGTTACGTCCCGAATTGATGCTGTTTCCTTGATCGGCGGCCATTTTGCCGTGTTGCGTGATGGGAGTTGGTGGCCATTTTGACCACATGAGTTGGTGGCCATTTTGACCACATTGCATCGTGGGTAACGTAGTCCGTTACCGCTTTCTGTCACGTCTGAACTGGCACAACATACCCCCCTTTAGCTTTGAAGAGTGGGATGCTGGTCACAGTCTTTAAAGCTACAACCAAGTCCATTCTGGCGTGACGAAAATCCGTTGTGCATGAGTGGAACAACCTAATAGTCTTTCTAGTAGTCCATTGGGATTCATGCAGTTCAGTTCATCATCCAAGAGGAGGAAAAAAAGCATTCATTGTGCCTGGGTCAGTGACCTAGCCTGGGCAGGACTAAGCTATAGCTAGTCATTGCTATTGGCTAATAAGGCAACAATAAAGTAATAAAAAAAAGAAATGCAAACTTCACAATCACCATTGTCAATACATTCATTGGTCATCAGGTTTGAACTTTGAACCAAAGAAAGGAGAGAGGGAAAAAGGGAAAGGAAAGAGACCGCGGTTCGTAGTCTAATCAGCTTATGGCCTTCAAGGAGCTGGTGCTACAAACCTGGGAGCGACAAAGGTGAGGGCGTCAATCCTGGTTTGCAACTGTTTGATCTGCTTGTATGCTGCATACGCCATCGCGGTAGTGATGGCCCATCCAAATACAAGGAGAACCACAATAATGGTCATAATGTGAGTGTCGGTCGACTCTGTAGCTCTGGGGAAGCGAAGCAGAGGGACCGAGCTCAACTCTGATGGAGTGAGACTGAATTTAATCAGCTGGGTGCCTGCAAGTAAAAGCTGTCTTTCAATGCCGACATCAATGCTGAAATTGTATCCCTTAAAGACATCTATTATTTCAATCTCTGAGTCATATTTGTCAACGTCAAGGTGATGCAGAACCATGTTTCCAATGTGGACTACAGCACCTTGAGGTGGGGAACAGAAAATGGTTTGGTTGGGCAGTTTTAGTCTAGTAACTGTGTCATGCTGCTCGTAGGATAACAGGGCTTCTGCCTCTGGGGTGCTAACGAGCCAGCGGTTACCTGCCCGCTCAATTTTGGTTTCCACACCTGCATCTTTAAGGGTCATTCTAGCCTGACAGTTTTGTTCAGGAGATTCATTCCTTAGACCACACAGGTAATTGGTAACGTCTCTGATAAATGGGTTGCTGAGGCATACCCAGTGGATGTCTTTGGTTTTGGTACACAAATCCAATTAGGGACTAAATAAAGTTTGGGGTCAGCATCATGATAGGCCAATATTGAGGGAGTTTGTAGGTGTACGTGGGTCTCACCTTGCCAAAAACCGACATTCAATACTGATTTAAGCCTATACACATTAGCTCTTTCAATGATGGGAAGGTTTAGCATAAATCCTATCTCCAAGTTGTCAGGATTTACAAATATCGGAATTGCACTACCTGGGCTGTACGCCAGGTGCGTTTGTGGTGGTTGCAGTGTTTCACTAGAGGCAGATTTGAGAACCTTTTCAACCAAATCTACTGGTACCAGGTACGGAGGAATCCGTCCTTCAGCAAGGCTATTTATGGATGAACTAACCTCTCGAGTGAGGTCCTGCATTAAATCTCTAACAACCTGAGTATACATCATGTCATTCTTTACCACTTCTGTGAGCGTTTCCAAAGCAATGCATGGTGTTATGGCTGAGTGTGAAATTATAGACGTGAAGTTATGTATGGACATTTGCTTTGTTAGTGCATGTTTAAAATGTCCTAATTAAACGTGCACTTGTCCTATTTAATGCTATGCATTGTTCTCTTCGCTGGGGGTGGAGTTAGGCTCCGTTCCCTGTGAGGAGAGTTTAGTGGACGGTTTAGTTTGGTTCGCCTGAACCCATGTGTACTCTGGACTTTGCACGCTGGCTTCTAGGTTCTTTCGAGGCCACGCGAAAGTCGTTCGGAGACGGTCTTTTAAGTCAGTGACGCACTGGTGTGCAGTGTAGACGGTTGTCACACTGACGTCTTTGAGCTGGTAGATGAGATTCAGGGGAAGTGTCCTTTGTCTTCCTGTCATCATCTGGAAAAGTGTCACCCCTGTGGAGCATGGTGAGGTAGAGCGGACTAGCATTAGGACCAGGGGAAGCTTTGTATCCCGGTCCCTGTCATGGCTGCTGGCATGTTCCTTTGACATGCTGGCCACGGTGCAGTTCATTCGCTCCACCTGTCCGGATGACTGTGGGCGGTAGGTGATGTGGAATTTAACTTCCACGCCCAACATGTTGAAAAGCACGGTCATAATGTTTGACGTTCCTCTGTCCGAGTCGATGGACAGGGGAAGGCCCCACCGGCTGAAAACGTGATTTAGCAGCAGGGCTGCTGTGGTGACAGCGGTGTCATTCGGTGCCGGCAAACATTCGACCCATTCTGTGAAACTGCCTGTTATTGTCAAAAGATATTTGTTATTTCTTGACGATTTGGGGACTGGACCGATCCAGTCAGTCTGCAAATGTGACCATGGAAATATAACCCCCCTTTGCTGAAGCAGGGCTCGGTCTAGTGGCCGTGTGGGTTGTAACTGGCTGCAGGTTAAGCAGCCTTGTACATACTCCTGGGTGTCCTGGGCCGTTAAGGGCCGGGACGCCACCTGTTGGAGAGTTTTCAGATTAGCTTTGCAGCTTCTGTGTTCTCCTACTGGTGAGTCATGGATGTGTGTCAGTGGGATCCCAAGTTCGTTTGAATCTTTGGGCTGAATGGGCTGAAACTCATAAAACAGCTCCTTAAGTGCTGTTTCCTCTGTTTCAGTGGTCAGTGCATCAGCTTTTTCCAGCTGTTGCATGATTTCTGTTTCGAAGCCAGGGCAGGGCTCAGTGGGTGAGTCCCAATTCTCTGGTTGATTTGGTGCTGGTTCTGTTGGGTTGGTTGCTATCGCATACACCAACAGATTTCCTTCAGCTTCAAGCGTTGCACCACAAATGGATCCAGCAGGCCGAGCTTCATGTCGCCTGATTTGGATCATGCTGGAAGGAAAGGTAAACACGGTGTCTGGAGAGTCCTGTCTGCCAGTCAAGAATAAGGGCAGGTCTCCGATGACGGGAATGCTCAACTCAAAGTCGTGGAAAGAGCTTTCGATGAGCACCCCAAGAGGTTTCTTCGCCACCACTTGGATCGGCATGCGAGTTGGATTCTCCACTAAAAGGTAAGCTGAGCGGTTGTTCAGCTCAAGCAGGGGTGTGTCAGAGGATTTGGAAATCGGCTCTGTGGAAGGCAGAAATGGTGCTAAAAGTTCTTTGGGCTCCTCAGAGCATGTCACCTGGTTGATAGGGACGGACAGTCCACTTCCAGAAGTGAGGGGCTTGGGAGTCCCCACTTGGGCCCAAAGATGACCATGATAGCAGTCAATGAGTGGGGCTAACCTGTTCAACAGGTCCTGACCCACAAGAAAAGGTTCTGTGTCCAAAGTACATATGTAGATGGGGTGCACCAGGGTCATGTCACGGAAAGTGATGTCTAACCACGCCCGTTTGGTGATGCATGACTGATCCTGAGTGTAGCTGGTGATGCCCACGTCACAGGTCTCCACCTGGAACGGTTTCCCAAGAGACACCATAGCTCTGGTCACCTCATCAAATAAATCTGAGCACATTAGACTGATCTCGGAACCCGTGTCTAAAAGAGCATTTGCAGTTACACATCCTCCGATAACTGTCGAGCAGTATAAGCGGTGTGCATTTTCATGATGGTTTAGCTCACCTAGAAACCTTAGAAAAGGGGCTTTCTGATCACCTGCTGATGGGATCTTAGAAGGTTGTTGGTGATTTTTCGGTTGGTCCCCCCCCTTAATCAGATAAACTCTGTTAGAAGGGGAAGCCTGTTCCACGCCTAGTCATGCTGGCTGGGGTTTTGGGCCTGGCTTACCTGGAGGGTCGACAGGATTGGATGATGGCTGGGACGGCTGCGGCGCGATCTGACGCACTGTTTCGGCTAGCAACCTGCGAAAAGTCTCCTCTATCTCCTTTCTCATTGACTCCTCCATGCGCAGGTTCCAGCCTTTGTTGTCATGTGTGCTTTTCGACCTTTCTGGCCAGTCAGTTTGCTTACCGTCTCGGGCTGGATCCGGCCTGTGCCATTTTTGAAACCTCTCACCTTCCATGCTGCCATGCTGACCTCTCCTATCCTGGGAAGCTTTCTTCTGCTGCGGCTCAAAACCATGTTGCTTCTTAGGACCAAATCTAGTTTTAGGTTTGAAGGGAGGCATCTCATGTCCCTCCAGACCTAAACTCTTTTCTGGTTCGGCTTGAATCTGCAGAACCTTTTTATCACTATCGGCTCCTTTGTTGGGCCGGACACGTGTTTCCCATGCCACCTGCGCGTATTTCCTGATTTCCTGCATGGTAAGTTTCTTGGTTCTACAATGCATGGTAACCTCATAACGCACGCTTTCATGAAGATTATGGAGGAACAAAGATTTGAAAGTGTGGTCTTCCTCCAAGCCGGGAGCATTTCGTCCCTGAAAGTAAGCAGCCCGCAAGCGACGGTAGTACTCTTTTGGTGCTTCAGTTCTCTTTTGCTGAATTGCAAAAGCTCCAAGAGTGGCCGAAGCTGGGTCTGTAAACGCCGAATATTCTTCTCTTAAAGCCTGACAAAGAGCTGAATAACGGTCACGTGTAGCTGGAGGGAGGCTTTCTATGAAAACATGGACACTTCTGGACGTGGTTTTCCAGATAAGCTTCAACTTTTCTCGAGCTGAGGGGCTATATAAGTCTAGCAGACAGCGCTCTACCTCTCTGAGATAGTCATCAATGGTGGATTCTGTATTGCTAGGATCAAAACGCTCTATGTCTCGGGCCAGGGACTCAAGTTGACGCATCCGCAGTCCCTGTTCAGGGATCGGAGCTGGTCCATCTGAGTCCTCTCCTGACGACTCCTGCCTGCGGTAACCACGATAGGAGGGAGGCTCCAGTTCTGACCACCTACCTGGCGGAGGCGGCCGCTCGTGGGACGCCGGGGGACCCTCCCTGTCATGAACTCTTGTCTGTGGACGCAGTTCAGAGGAGTGGGGTTCACCTGTGTCCCAGGAACGGTGCTCTCGTCGCCCTGGTGGGGGGAAAAGATCATAGCGGGCCGTGTCAGGGGTCAGGTGGGAAGCAGGTGTTTTCCCATGATTTACATCATGTGGATCAGTCCTGATTGCCACCCTAAGTTGTTTAGGCATTTCTTTCCGTATCACACTGCTATATCTGTCCTGACCTTCGCTTACCCTTCGCTCAGAAGGCGTCTGAGGGCCCAGTTCATCCAATGTCCTCCAGGTGTGATCTCCATGTTTTCCTTTGGAGTTCTCACACTCAGATCCTTCTGTCTGCAAGCTAATGTGATCCTCCTCTCGCTCCTCTGTGAGATGACAGCTGCCCTGAACACTTGTCTGTTCTAGCTCCCTAACTCTTTCCTCAGCTGCGATCCGCATCTCAACCTCTCTGTTACGCAGATCGGTCTCTAGCGTTAACCTTCGGTGGTATAACGCAGTTAATTCACCCAAAACATCTGCTACCAATCTATGTTTAGGTTTGCTCTGGACCTCCTCCACCAATTCCTGAATTCTCCTCTCACAGTCCTTTATGTTAAACTGATTCAGACGGGTTTGTTCGTCCGGTGTCATTTTAAGCAGTGAGCTAATGACATCCTGGGCCTCCATTCCAATGGAATGGTTTGGACCTTCAGCTCCTTTGACTGAAGAACCGCTACTATCCATTCTTTGTCAGCTATGGATAACAACACAACAGGTAACAACCTGTAGTTTAGCTCAGCGCTAAACAACAGACAACAAATAACAACGCTGTATTCTAGCTTAGCACTAGGTAACAACGCATACACTTTAATTTAGCTCAGCGCTAAACAACAACTGCTAACAACAACTGTTAAGTGGCTTCACTTTAACTGTTAACAGCAAACACGCACTATGACTGGCACTTTAACTGCAGTAAGTGGGTTCAAATACGTGCGTTTAATTAGGCTGCGCAGGGGAGAATCAACCCTGCGACTTACAACTCCTTAGTTTTAGGAACGGTTAATATGCTTGTTTAACTTTGAGAATATTAACTTTGAGTGACATGGACCACTAACCTTTCGGCCAGTAATTAAATGATAAAGCTGTGGCTTTGTTTGTGATGTAAGTTATTTCAGAACAGGTGCTCTACACATGTGTGGAAAATAGCAGTGTCTTGGAGCTTCAGAGGTGGCAAAGAATGACAGTTAAAAACCGCTAAATTGCAACCTTAGTTTCAAAATCACAGCTCAATTTTGACCACTTATGATGAGCAGAAGGGGGATAAGGGAGGAAAGAGAAAAAAAAAAAATGAATAAAATAAAATTAAAAAGACAAAAGGGGCGTAACCGTAAGGTAAGTTTAAAGAAACTGACTTTCAAAACTGTCCCTCCGGGACACTGAGCGATCTAAGCTGTCTTTAAAACCGTGACTGCAACTACCTATCCTGGCCACCAGATGGAGGCAAGGTCTCTCTTTTCAAAGCAGAACACGACACAGACTCTGATTGACAAGTAGCAGACGCTGGCTGCTGTGTATTTCAATCTAGCTGACTTCCAGTCCAGAAATCAATATTCAAACCTCAGGTTAACAACCTCAAACCACCACAAACACGTATATATTTAGTAATGATACCTCCTTAATCAATTATGACTGAATAGTCCTTTTGGCAAGGTGAGCAGTCAAAATGCTGGAATATGGATTGTGTTCATTAAATTCATAAGTTGCTGGTTATTCGATTTAGTCTAAAGGAACGCCAATAAGTAGACTCGCCCACACAGGGAAACGCCAATTTATGCTATGCCATAAGCTGGTTGAATATGCTTATTATTATTATTAATTATAATTTGGTATTATAATTTAAATAATAAATCATTCAACTCAAAATTTCGCTATAACAAATATAGTTCAAATGGTGGTGATGTTAGCTATAAGCTTATAAGTATTTATACCACTAATGCATTAGTTAACTTGCTGTTATGAACTCATTTATGCTGGAATAAATGATCAGGTCGGACTGTTCACCGACCAGGTTTATCCAGCAGGCTGTGAGAACCCCAATGTAACTGCAATTAGAGTTTAAATCCTTATTCCTTATCACCATCCAATGATATTGTCTCTGTATTAATGTCAGATGTTAACTCCAAAGGAGGTTAGCTCTGATTTCTGAATACCCAGGCAACTGTGAATTGGACTGAACACAAAACAATGTCTATTCCGCCGTGGTTGGTTTTATTGAACCAAAAGCAATTCCCTGTTACAGTAATTCTCTGATTCAAACAACTTTGGAATTCTTACTCATTACTAAACTAAAACATGCAAAATATATATGTGGAAATAAAAAAAACAAAACAAAAATAAACAATGGATTAAAATGAGCGGTTAGCAGATCTTAACTTAACTCAAAGTTGTTTAACACCGCCCTCGAAACATCGGCATTTCACGTATCAGCATTGACAGACAGAACAGCTTCGGGAATCTCACTGGACGCTTTGATGTCTTACACAAAGCTAGTTCAGCTAAGCTACCTACAGTCCAGATACACGTGACCGTCCCAAGATGGCTGCTACGATGACGTATGAGGGGAGGTCCTAATAACGTAACCACGCTTACGCTGATGGGACAATGCCTCGTTTCGAGAGGGGGGGGGGCTAACTAGGAGTTTAAAGCAAAGCCCGCGACTTGAGCTCGGACAAAGAAATTAAACTGATAAGGAGCGAAAAGAGAGAGAGGGGGGGAAGCAGGGAAGAAGATGAAAAGAGATAAATCGGTAACCCACGGCGGGGTTCTTGATGGATCACAAATCAACACAGCAAATCAATTGTAAAATGCATGTACATACAAAGAAAATGTTCAGCAAAATAATTCCAACTTCGTCGTGGAATAAAAGCATTAACCAACACCTACAAAGTTCTACCGCCTGCCCAGGCACTTCTAAACACCCTGTTGGTGAGACAGAAATAAAAGGGGAGAGTCCGTTACTTTGAGATGCCTCGGGGCTGGTCCGGAGCGCTCCCGAGTGTTGCGGCTTTCTGGATGCGTCTTGACGAGCGTAGTTATCCGCAGGCTGCAGCGGGACCGGGATGGGAAGAAACTGCTTCGTTTCTTCCTCCGGGTCCACAGTCGCTTTGTTGGCCAGACAAAGCGGGGGTCCTCTTCGATCACTGGGAGATATGGCGTCTCTCAGTCTTTTGATCAGAGGGAATTTAAAAGTACTTATTTTAGTCGACCTCCTGTCTGCACAGGGAATAGTTTGGCTTCGAAAAACTCTCGGTCCAGCGAGGAATTCGAGCACGTGTTGTGGGATCACCCCAACGGAAACAGCTGTGTGTGTGTGTGTCTTCTCGGGTTGGCTAAAGCCAGGGAAGAAGGAAGCTCATCGTGTGTGATCGGCTTTTATAGCCATCATCATAGCAACCTTATCTTGATCGGCGGCCATTTTGCCGTGTTGCGTGATGGGATGTTGGGTGTTGGTGGCCATTTTGACCACATTGCATCATGGGTAACGCAGTCCGTTACGTCCCGAATTGATGCTGTTTCCTTGATCGGCGGCCATTTTGCCGTGTTGCGTGATGGGAGTTGGTGGCCATTTTGACCACATGAGTTGGTGGCCATTTTGACCACATTGCATCGTGGGTAACGTAGTCCGTTACCGCTTTCTGTCACGTCTGAACTGGCACAACATAAGCCAGTGATGCTCATTGTCTCAGCAAACTTATTTTGCCATGTTACAACCCCAAATTTAAATGTCTTCTATCAGGAAGATTCACCAACACGAAACAGCATTAAACTGTTTAGTGAAAGGAAAAAGATTCATGGTTGTCAAAAGTTTGAGAAGTGTGGTGTCTTTTGGTGTTTAGCTCTTTTTACTCATATTCCCATTTAAAATTTAGAGCAACCGATTGCACCTGTGTGAAATTTAATCTCAGTATTAATGTGTTTTGCGAAGAACTCGGATTTGTTAGAGATTATTAGTTAGCAAACAGTATCAACAGAAATTTAAAGCAGAGTTATAATTGCGTTTGCCTCCCACTGATACCGTAAGGTCCAATCAGATCTGGGATCTTTTCAAGGCACTTAATGAGCCGTGTAGTTTATCTAGCCTTTTCCAGTAGTGATAATATTTTGACCGATTGGGGTACATAATCATAACTTTGACACCTTGCTGAAAAGAAGAATCAATAAGATCAAATTTAGTTTTAACCAAGACGGTCCCTAACCAGTTTTTATCTCTTAAGGAGCTCATTAACTGAAGCACCGACCCGGCCTCTCATTACACCTCCTTATTAATACCTTAATTACCAGATCCAACTGTTAACCTACAACAGGTCCATTTTGTTGTTCAATATAAAAAAAAACGACTGCAGGAAGACTCAAAACGAGGAAACAAAGGTCTCCCTCTGTGATAATTTGGTTACAATAGAGTGAGGATGCAAGCAGCCCCTCACACCTCAGTTATCTGAGCGTCTGAGCGGTGGGAGGCGGAGCCAAAGAGGATCAGGTTGGTGGTCCACTCTGATTGTATTTTCCATCAGAGGAGGCAGGGGGACTGACTGCAGGAAGGAGGAAAGCACTTCACTGCGCTTTCCGTGTTGTCTGTAGCTGCCTCAATGACGAATGACTGCTCTCAGAGAAAATTAGCTGAATTCTCCTCTGGGCTCGCGCTCACACGTGTGTGCACTCTAAAGAAAGGTAAGACTTTTTCCTGATTTCTCTCCTTCCATCCTGCAGCTTCCTGCACTAACTACCAATCAGTGAGGCTTCCAGCTTCTCATAATGCATGGTTATGAAAATGTGTTTTCTTATTATCATACATTCTCTTCAAAAGGTTGCGATTGCGACAGGGCGCCGGGAAGCAAAATGAGATCAAATTCATGATAATATGTATAACCTGTTGGACAACGTCACATCCATATTTAAAGAGGAATTAAATAGTGTGAAAATCAAGGTAATCCTTAAAAATATCAAACAGTATCCTGGTTTCCTTTAGACTTATTTATATTTGCATGGTAAAAAAAAAAAAAATACACCTCTTCAACAGGTTGGTTGGACATAAAATAGAAAACCAGCTCAGGAGCTGGAAAAATAGATTCAAATTCCTTCACAAACAGAGAAAATGATAAATTTAATGTTGCGGCTGTGAGAATTGGGATGCATCTGCAGTAAGACACACAAACAGAAGGTTCTCAGGTGGATTATACCCGACGCATCCCATCAGTGGCACGGCCTGATGCTCAAGGCTGACGCAACATAATCACGGATGTTGTGCAGGTATTGAATTATGAACTTCAGACAGTGACTCATCCCCGAGGAGAATGGCCAACATTTTAGGAAATGGACTTTGTGCGCTATAATTCATCATGTGAGTGCTCTGCTGTGGCGACCCGAATCCCACTGCTAGCACGACAGTGTTTATAGACACGGGGAGGCATCTGAGCTGACCTTTTCCAGCACGAGAAGCGCAGACTGAAGTGCTGCGATGTGACTGATGCCCACCCAGATGCTTACGCCGCAGCAGAGTAGAAGTACTTCGGGTTTCGCAGTAAACTTTCTCACTGTCTCACCGAAAAAAATATTTATAACAGGTTTGATTTTTAAGCTGTTGCTCTGATAACAAAAAAAGACAATTTTTCCCCATTTAGCTCCATCCATCATCTCTGCATCCCTGTCCCTGTTGAGTAAAAACACCCCCCCCCCCCCCCCACAGCATAATGCTGCCACCACCATTTTTCTGAACAGTTGCTATGTTTCCATCCAGATGTCATGCGATTTTTGAGCGAATTTTTGATATGTCACAATAAAAGAACTGAAAATGCAAATCGGGCGTGTTTCCATCTGTGGGTTTGGAGCGAATCAACCAGGCCACGCAAAGGGTCATTTACGAATTGTAATAAACGGGAAGCAGTGGTTGCAAACTAGCATGGACCACACAGCTGACCAAACTGGAGAGAGGTTTTTTATTTAGGGATGTGTTGGTATCGGGCAAGTTGTCAGATGGGACTGAGAAAAGCTTTGGTCTCTTCGTCAGTCCACACATATATTATATATTATTGCTTCCAGCCATGTTTTTGCTTGTTTTGGGAGAATGCGGGAAGACGTCAAGAGCAGAAGCACCTCATCAGTCATGTGCGGTGAATGTTTCCTGCGTCAGAACTTATTCGACATGTTCCCATTTCTCGTTTTTAAGCACCAAGTCTTTTTCGAGAAGAAAAAAAAACCTCAAGTAAAAAGTAATTTTGAATTTTGTCGTGGCGATACTTCAAAACGTGCATAAAAAAGAGACTTACTTTAATGATCCCAGGGGGAAATTACTTGTGTTACACACATTGTTATATATATATTTACAACATTCCACACAAGGTTCCACACACGTCCATGGTGCTGTGTAGTGCTAGCTTTTTAAATGCTGTGCCCGTATTTTACTGAAATTGGCTGTAGATAGGCTCCATTATTTGTTATGTGCCATTTGGTATGGTCTGAGTTGAAGCTAAACGTAAACATGCAGATCAGCGATGGGTACGTAGATAGTTTGACTTGCAAGGAGCTGGCACGTCTGGCATTGGCATCACACGGCGTAAGTGATGGAGGACAGTCATGGTGTTATCAGACTGTTGCAGGAACATCCGACCGTCACTTAAACCGGCGGGTGCAGGTCGCCAGACATAGAGGGTTGTGGAAAGGCATGAAAACTGGATTGCTGCGCTGCGAAATTGCCCAATTCATCCTGCTTTTAGATGCCACAGTGACCTGATGTTGCAGCCAGTAGTTATGTGAGGGTCTCTGCACGGGTCATGTCTGCCTGCACCATATTGTAAAGAGTAGGCCTTGGCAACCGCCAGATGATCACATATTAAAGCCTCTAGCAGCCAGAAAAAAAAACTATGTAGTAATCTAATTCATTATCATGTGTTTGTTTTGTTGCAAACGTGTTGTTAGTCTCATTTATTAGGTTACTGTGGATTTTTCTAACACATCAAACCAGCCAACTTAAAGATCACAGGATCAGTTTTGAAAAATAAACAAAGATATATAAGCATTAAATAGCTTTTAGAGTCTAACTGGATCCTTTGAATTTTCTATCTTCTCCTCAAGGTATTTATTGGAACATGTTTCCTATGCTTAATATAAAAGAGAGGCAGGGTGAAATCTCCCTCTTTGATGGAGACTTGTACATGATGTACTTTGCGTTGGTCTGCTCTCGTGAGTCAATCTGTTCTGCTTCAAAATACTCAAAGATGGTGCCTTGATCTTTCCTAGTTTACTGCAATCTGCATAGGAAGCCTTAAATAAAAGAGAGCAAAAATAACAAAGACATAAGACTTCAGTTTATTGGAAAACATTCCTGTGTAAAAAATTGGCTTAATTGTATTGTGATGCAGATATTGCCCTGTAAAAAAAAATACGTTTTTTACATTCTGTTGCAACCATAATGCAGTATTGTGCAAGAACTCCTCTACATTCCCCTTTACTTTGATACCGCTGAATAAATTCTGATGCATTACTTAGTGCAGCTGGTCTGTAAAGGCCTCAGGCCAAACTAACTCTGCCCCTGACCCGGAAGGCACCATCCCCACAGTTGAAACATGCCGATGGCAAAAATCTACTTCACAATTATTCACCAGTTTTTGGTTCTAAGGTGATAAAATGCGACTACTTCTGCCAGACCCTCTATGACATTTTGAGGAAAATCTCTGCTTATAGAGGCTGATCGCTTAGATGGATATGTACGAACGTGTCCAACACAACGCAGCAAAAAATGTTTATGTTGTTGCAGGAAACATTAAACGAAGTAGAAAACGACACGCCCGCCTGTAGTCTCACTGTACAGCCATGTCATGTGTGACAATGATGCTGCCTCAGGCAGGAATCAGCGTTTTTCAAGCTAAATTAGTCCCACTAATACCCCTGCTAATATCCTGTCTGTTTCAAACAAAAAAAAAAAAAAACAGCATCAATTGCCTGAACAGTATTATTTATATGATGGTCTTCAAGCATCAAGGACAAAGCTTTTATCTAGCAATGTGACCAGATCAGCCTGCACATTTCACATGTATATTGGAGAATTATACCGCTGGCTGAAGGCTTTTAATCAAATCTTATCTCAGGAGAAAGAGAGGATCTCTTATCTCAGGAAAGGTGCAGCCTCAGTTACTATCGAAGCAAAGAAAATGCCATTGTAGTGGGAACTATGCTATTATTCCTGCGGGTTAAAAAAAAAAAAGAAAAGAAAAACGGTGAAGCAGCCCGAGCTCAGAAACAGGGAAAATGGAAGTGACCGAATCAACATAGATTTTCTTTTCAGCAAGTGACTTTGTGAAAAAAGTGGTCTGATTCTTATTTCTGTGCAGCTATGGAGGTTAGGGGGGCAAGGAAGGGATATCCAGCCTGAAAAGGTCGTTTCACACATTATACACCACGTCATTATCATTTCAGCTCTGAGCTGCTCTCTCCCTGCCGCCCTGTCCGTGGACACGCCGTACATGAATGAAACATGAACTGGAGCGAGTCTAGGATCGGCTACATTACGACTGGCCACTGTACCGAGAGGTTAATTAATGAACCTCTCTGATCGCAATGTTCTGCAGCTATTTGTTTCATTTCTGCACCCGATTCACAAAGCAGATTGTACCAAATATATGCAGGAGAAACCCCGCCCATCAAGTTAAGGTGGCAGCAACCCTCAATTTCTCTGATCATCCCACAGTTTTATTTAGCCTCTCACAACAGATTGAGAAGTGTTTACTTTTTGCTCTTATTTTAATTTTTGGGATTAGGATTTTA
The DNA here is from genome assembly GCF_011125445.2 of Fundulus heteroclitus. NCBI lineage: Eukaryota > Metazoa > Chordata > Actinopteri > Cyprinodontiformes > Fundulidae > Fundulus > Fundulus heteroclitus. The sequence goes on along the minus strand of NC_046368.1, from coordinate 8,833,053 downwards.
AGGTTTTGGCTCTCTCAACACAAATTGCATAAAAATTTGGTCCTTTGTATTTCAGGGTGATGCTTTAATGTTGTTGTTTTTCACCATTGACTGATTTCAGATTTGGTTTTAATACCCAATATGCAAATCCCTTGGGAGGAAAAATAATATTTCTGCCAGATATAGACATTTTTCCTGCTCTGTAAAGCTACAAATTTGAATTCTGCCATAATTACACAGCTAAAGACTCAATTTAGCTGGACCAGAGAGGAACAAACATAAAAAAGGTTTCATTAGAGAGAATCCTTTGCACAAAGCAAAAGCGTCTAATGTAAATCTTTGTTTGTATGGAGGAGGAACCACTGCTGGAAGATATAAGATATCAACAAAAGGTCCAGGCAATGCTTTAGAAGCTCTTCAAGGGAAGATGGATAATGGGCTTACAGTTGTTTTCCAAAAATCCTGCAGTGGAGAGGGAAGGGTTCAGCAAGCCAAAGTAAGTCTACGGTGAACAGAGGAGAGTGGGCAGACAGGAAGGATGTAGATAGATCAAATGTAGGAACAGCCAGCCAATATATATATGTCTGCCAGGAGATGCTGAGTGTTGAAATCTATGGAGCATTCAGTCACTATTCCAAAAGGAGTTTGACTGAGAAAGCAGAGGAAAAACATGAGGCGTTTTAAGGAAACCAATCATCAGCGGGGGGAGAAGTACACTGTTGCGAGCGCAGCCTGTGTGACGTCTCAGCTGGCCCTTTATACTGCCTTCAATTCAATTCAATTTTATTTATATAGCGCCAATTCATGAAACATGTCATCTCAAGGCACTTTACAAAGTCAAATTCAATCAGATTAAACAGATTGGGTCAGATTACAGATCTTCCTGGTGAGAAGATGGGATACAGCTGTGGTGACTTCCGTCTGCGACTGCAACTCCCCCAACTGGAGAAAATAGATAAAAAAAAAAAGAAATCAAATTTCCTTTACAGTCCCACAGAAGGGAAATTTTGTCTCTGCATTTAACCCATCCCTTAGGGAGCAGTGGGCTGCTGCACTGAGGGGCACCTGGGGAGCGATCTAGGGCTAAGGGTCTTGCTCAGGGACCCATGGTGGAAGTCTGCGGGAATCGAACCAGGAACTTGCAGCCCTCTTAGAACACAGGCAGGCTGCTCTACCCACTAGGCATCCACTCCCCCCTTTTTTTTTAAAAAAAAACCTCCAGAGAAAACAAGTAAAAGAAGAGGCAAAAAGGATTTCAGGAATGCCAGGATATGACAAGTAAAGAAACCATCTATTTTTTGCTTTTTCTGTTGCTGTTTTTTAAGAGAGAAACATTAGTCACTGGAGCATATCAGTTTCAGGAACAACAAATGGCAAAATGCATAAAATGTTGTTATGAATGCTATGCCTTAGGTTTTTATTTATTTATGGGGCTATTGCACGTTAATTGACACTCGTGTAAATATTCCAGACTGCAGTTGAAGCTTGTTTACATCTGTATTCCCTGGGCAGGTTGAGGTAAAAAAAAAAAAAAAAAGAAATCAACAGGAAAAAAAATGAGTTAACCATTCATAGAATATTGGAAAATAACATGTCGATGCACAGAGTGCACTAGTAAGGGGCCCTTAGGAGCTCCCTGTCATGCCTTCATGCCCCCTCCCCCAAGGTGGCATCCCAAAGTTTGAGAGCCACTGTCATAACCAACTTTATGAAATGCCAGCGGCACAAATCTTTTTCTTCTGTTGCACAGAATATATATATATATATATATATATATATATATATATATATATATATATATTTCACCAGCTTTTTCCAGTCCCCTTATTTTTTCACCTCAAACTACATAATGCAAACAGTTTTGCTTTTGCAGAGTGAGGAGTTGTTGTTGTTTTTTTGTGCTAGGACTTCAGTAAATATGGGCTCATTTTACCCAAAATACATGCATAATACTTTATGATGTTTGGAAACTATGCTCAGAGTGATGTTTTTAGCTCAAAGAAACAACTTAAGGAGCAGAACTGCTCTAGTTTCAGAATTAGAAGTTCGTCTGCAGCTCTGTGCATTGCCATCTGGCCAGCTGTTTATCCATGGAGACTGAACACAGGCTGGTAGATGGACATCACTGCCTTTTAGGCCTGGAGCTTGACTATCCAGACGTGTGATGGGTGATGCTCCTCTCAAAAGTTCTGTTTGATCTACTCCAGCTCAAAGGAGATGTTGATTTATTTATTAATCTCAAGGGAAACGCAGCTTTTTTTCATTGTTTATCTTTGATATCATAGTGAGCAAAAACCCCTTTAGATCTGACCTTTCATTTACTTTAGCCGCTGTCCTCCACGTCTCTTGGAAACGTCATCGGCAGACATTTTTGATTAGTCGTTATAACCTCCCACAGACAGCCTGCTGAATCCTGAAGATAGCAGACCTCCCAGTGCGCTGCTCATAATAAGTCCTTCAAATATGAAATACATTATTTTCCTTATCTGCAAATGGAGAAAAGATTTGAAATAATTAATGAATTGACTTTGCAAGTTAATTCCGTTAAACTCTGGACGTGCCTTTTTAGTAAATAGAAACATCACATATTTAAAACATTGAATATAAAACACTTCCAGCCGGGGAAGTGTTGGTTTTATCTTCAAATAATTTGGCCAGAGCAACGTGTGGATCAATTTTTAAACACCATTACATTGATATTTAGTCAAGTTTGAGACCTGGGTGAACGCCTGTCAGTCTGTTGGTATTTATGAGCCAGTCTGAAGCGGTCCCTGCTCAGTGGAGCAAAGATTTGATGTTATGTGAATAGGTGAGCTACTCTGCCAAATACAAACAGGTGTGCACCAAATTATGCAGCAGCACTGGTGAGAACGCAGAGGTTTCTCAACAGAAATGTGCATTGCAACAACGACCGCAGCAGAAATTGCTTTGCCCATCAGTGGTCATAACGTTATGGGGGGTTATATGTTTTGCTGTGACAGTGAGGGTGTTTTTCAAAGCTGGAGGCTGCCTGAACACAGCCCATGCTCGTAAAATCCAACATGTGCCGAGTGTCACCTGAACGGCCTCGCAGCATTAACATGTCGGCTGGCGCTGACTTACTGCACCTGAATCGCCTTTGAACCAGATCTTCCTGCCCGAGAACAAACAGCAACATTACCGCTGAGTATAGGAGCGACGCATGGCTCCGCGTAGCTCTCAAGAATGTTGCTTTGCCTCATAGACTGAATTCCTGTATGACCTTTTTCTTCACTAACACACCGCACCTCCCACCCTTTACGGACCAAGAATGAAAAACGGACACCTCTGAGCTCACCTGGAAATCTCATTACAACCGTACGCGCATTCGGAGTAACACTTCATTCCAAGCAATCCCAGCTATTGGCCTGTTTCGCCTCTGCTCCCCCTCAGGCCACTGGAGTCCTAGCATCAAGTGACTGTGCGTGTGTGTTGTCACCGCACAGCTGGACGTGCAGCTCAAGCCTTTGATCCTGCAAAAAAAAAAAAAAAAAAAAAAACAAGAGACAAGCATGACTGTTCGCCCACAAAGCTTTATGACAGCTGCTTTTTCTTCACCGTGCTGCTGCAGCTTATCTCACTCAGCGTCATCCCTTACTCCGAGGAAGGTACTGAGAGTGACTATCGGCACCCCAAGCGCTCGTAGGAGGGGGGGGGGGGGTTATGTAGTGCCCTCCTCACGGTTCAATTCTCTGCCTGTCATCCGGTGATGACATAAAGCCCAACACACACACACAGGACCTTCATCTCAGGTGCTTGGCTGACTCTTTGCCCTTAAAAACATAATTATACGCGCTTTCATTTATCTTCTCGCTGCACGGTCGGTTGGGTTTCTCATAATGCCACAAATGATTTTCCTGTAGCTCCCTGGAGATCATCACGTCTGCCCGGGCGTCTTTGTGTTTACATCTTATTTTTAATTAGAACGATGATATTTAGCACTTCTTCACAACATCGGTCTGGCTTGTTAAAGACAACCTAAAGTTTGGATCATTATTACTACTGTATTGAGCTCCGGAGAGGCCTGGATGTACTTTGGTCTACGTCCAAAACATTGATGAATGTAAATGAATCTTATTCAGTCACCTGAGTCGGTGAAACCAGCCTTCCATACGATGAAATACTTTCTATCTGCTTTCTACCTGAGAGTTTCACCCATCCTGCTTATCAAAGAACGTGAAGTTGAGTCCAATTGGATGAAGGTCGTCTGTGACAGTCATGGTTTTATCAAGTTTTTTAAATTCTTAAAGGTGCATAGTGCAACTTTTTTATATTTCTTTCCCCATACGTGCCCTTACAGTTGCCTGTCGTGTAAAATGAGTTATCCTTTATTTACTGCAGTTACCTCCATATAGTCAGTTCATGAGAGAGTGATTCAGACCGAATCCTCTGGCGGTGCGCGTGGGTGAGACGAGCTGCGCGCTCTGGTTCACCTGACTACGTTGTTGAGTCTCGACTGTAATGAATGCATTAGCGAGAGAACGTAGGATAACTTCAATACTAATAACTTTCTTACCTCAGAAGACATTTCACCTCTAAACAAAACCCCCGTGCAGCGGCAGATGCTTTTCCTCCTCTCCCATGCGCGTGCACAACGCTGGTGTAATTTCAACCTGTCGCCAGAGGGGGCAGTCATCTGCAAAAATCCTGAAACTTACGCCATGCTGCTTCAATTTAGACCTTTCTTTTTACTGAACCATTCTAACCTAAACGTGCTGTGATCCAAAGCATTCCAGTGTAACTCTGGCTGTATGTTTAAGGTCTTTTGCACCTCCCACCTTGTCTTCTTCCAGGATGGCCCTGAATTTAGCTTCTTTCCCACTGCATAATGCTGCCATCACCATGTTACACAGTGGGATTTGTTCAGGACAATGAAAGGAGTTTTGTTTTCACGACATGATGTTTTGCATCCATCCGTGTCTAATCTAAATACCTCCTTCCACAGTCCATTACATCACGGTATCCAAACCCGTTGGTCTCCACGAATCCAAGCAAAAGTAAACACACCCTTGGCTTGGTTGCAGCCTGCCACCCCTTCTGTTCCCAGCTCTGTTATCTTCCGAATCTGAGGCCACCACCAATTTCACACTGCTATACCGGGCCACAGCTTTCAGTGTAAAGACGTAACAAAAGCAAATCATGATCCAAACATTTACAATCCCTCACAGGAAATACGCAAACATTGACCTCAACGGACCAGATGAGAGGAGGTGCAATAACTGTACCCATTGACTGCTGCTTCATGTTTAGAACCTCCCGCAGTGAGACAGGTCTCTGAGTCCTTTACTAATATGAATGGCATCACAATGGATGTCAGCTTCGACCCAGTGTCAGTGTGGTAGACATTGAGGGTGGGATACAAGCCCTATGGGCTGGTTGTTGCAGGAAAGGAAACAGTTCTGTTCTGCACTGAGTCACTGCTTTCATTAGGGCTGGACGACATAGAAAAAACATATCAGTAAAACACAAATCAATATCAATTGATACTGATAATTATCAACAAATTCAAAACATATATTTTAAGTGCAGCCCTGGCCATTTTGTGCTGTTGCTCAGCAACATATTTTTAGATACAGAACCCATAAACACTTAAATCAAACTCAACCCTTTATTCAACCAACTTTTTACCAAACCTGCAAGTTTATTAAAAAGAAAAAAAGAATGCAACGCGTGCTCTTTGAAGTCTTTGAAGGGGGCGGAGCTTGGAGACCGAGCCTTCCTGGGTCTGTGATCGGTTGGGAGGATGTAATGACTGTAATATTAACCTACATTGCTAGAAGACAAAAGGAAATCTGTTATTCTACTGGACTTTTTATTTACCCCTTTTTCTATACGTCAATCGATCGAAAGATCCATATATACACGCACAGTAAATATATATATATATATATATATATATATATATATATATATATATATATATATATATATATATATAGAGAGAGAGAGAGAGAGAGAGAGAGAGATAGATAGATAGATAGATAGATAGATAGATAGATAGATAGATAGATAGATAGATAGATAGATAGATAGATAGATAGATAGATAGATAGATAGATAGATAGATAGATAGATAGATATTGAATTATTGTCCAGCCCTAGCTTTCCTCTTGGCCCAAGGAGATACAACACTTCTATCCATGGGCTGCTTGGGTCATGTTTAGGTCTTACTGTAGTCTGTTGGGTGACCCAATTTTTCAGCAGTATGAATGTGGATGTGAACCCCAACCCACAAAAGCATCAGTCTTGTTCCATCAGCAGTATATGCAGCTCTGTACCACTTTAAATGACTCCTCATATTCAGACCCAAGGGGGGCAGCTTCCTGCTGACTGACAGTGTTAGATCAGATATTGTCATCAGTGCCTTTTGGTGAGGTAACCTTTAAAATAGTGCAGCTGAAGCTTCACAGCCTTCCCTTGACTCCATCTGGTTGTTTCTCTCTGTTTTGTCAGTGTTTGATTTTGGCTAAGCTACCTTTAGATAATTGTGTACGTTCTCTACTTCATTACTCGGTTTCTGCCTGTTACAGAACTAATGGAGGGAGGAGATTGTTATTTTTACTTTTCAATCATATCAGGGAGATGTGTAATGAGCTTTGATTTGCCATTTTATCTAATGCGTTTTGTCATTTGGTTTTTGTGATTTTTCTGTTTCTACACCAGCGGAGAAAGAACGACGCTGCAGTTTTTATGAACCGTTTACTGATAAAATCTCACTATCACAAATCTGTAGTTGACTGCACTTTATCTCTTCTTTTTTCTTTTACAGATATCGCACAGAAAGGCCTTTTAGGGTGAAGATGGGAACTCAAATCCAACAGTGACTACTTTTTCCCCCCTTTTTGAATATTTTCACACTCGGTTATGACAAATTGTGGCAGTTTTATTGTGACCAAATTTGATATTCAGCCAAAGAATCCAGACCAGATGATCTATGGCTTGTTGGCAAGAGTCAATGCATCTGCAAATGAAGTGGAAAAGCCGTCTATGCAGCTGGGAAAGCTTTTGTCCCCTGTAGGAGCTTAAACAACACAATTCCCTAAGAGTTTAGAATGGTTCCTGCTGAGAACACGAGTCTTTTTTCACCAGCCGATTTCTGCTCCAACTGCAGCTCCTCCACCCATGCAGAGTTGCACGTAGCCAAGGCGGTAGTTTTAGGGGTTGTGCTGGTGATCTTTTTGCTGTTCGGGGTCGTCGGAAACATCCTGGTCATCCTGTCGGTGCTGCTCCATCACCAGTGGCGCTCTGTGACTCATTATTTCATCGCCAACTTGGCAGCGGCAGACCTCCTGCTCAGTTCAGCCGTCCTGCCTTTCTCCGCCACCTCGGAGGCTCTGGGCAGGTGGGTGTTTGGCCGCTCCTTCTGCAACGTCTGGGCCGCCCTGGATGTCCTCTGCTGCACCGCCTCCATTCTCAGCCTCTGCGTGATCTCCATTGACCGCTATCTGGCCGTGAGCTACCCTCTGCGCTATCCAGCCATAGCTACTGGCCGGCGAGGCCTGACTGCAGTGGCGGCTCTCTGGGGACTCTCAGCCGCCATATCCGTGGGCCCTTTGTTCGGCTGGAAAGAGCCTGACCCGGAGGACGAGACAGAGTGCCGGATCACACAAGAACCTGGATATGCTTTGTTTTCAGCGTTAGGCTCTTTCTACATACCACTGGCCATCATCCTTGCCATGTACTGTCAAGTGTATACGGTGGCGAGAAGAGAGACTAAAACCATTAGGAAGAGCTCAAAGGGAGAGGGGGTGGAGATGGAAGGAGTGACGTTAAGGATACACAGAGGGAACGCTGCCCATGCAGGGAAACAGGAGGACGATGAGGAGACTGGAGCACACAAACGGTCCTCCTTCACCCTGCCCAAGCTGCTGAGGTTCTCTGGGGAAGAGAAAGCGGCCAAGACTCTGGGCATCGTGGTCGGGTGCTTCATCCTGTGCTGGCTCCCCTTTTTCCTGGTTTTACCAATAGGTAGGTTCAACTTAACACAAGCTATGTTTTTTTTTTTCCTTTTCATTTTAGATCAACAGAAAATCACCATTTCTGTTTCTAACATCCTCTATAAAATTTCTCTCCATCAACATCTTAGTCAAATTTTTCTCTTTTCAAAATTAGAAGTCCGGTGCAGAAGTACTTCGGTGCAGTGTGGTGCTCGTGTTTACTTCCTGGTTCCTTAGCCAATCTTTTGAGAGAGTTCCTAAAACAGAGAGCAGCATTTGGTATTTTATCTTGGCAAAAGAAGAAAATATGGAAGCAAGTAAGAGAAGCGAACCAAAACTGGAACAGAATACGACAGCATATACCGTTCAGTGAGGTTTCACAGCAGCATCTGACCGTTGAGGAAACGGCATAGGCAGTTTTTTATATGTTGTTCCAATTTGAAACACTAGGTGTCATTATTGCTTATTGCTCCTTTAAAAATCAAAACCAACAAGACACCAATCAAAAATGTATCATACATCAAAACATCATCCATTAATGTATTATTGTGCATCTTCCCAATGGTCCACTATAAGATGGGTGTTATTTTGGCATAATGTTGATTTCCAAGAGAACTTTACTCTTGATTGCTTTTCCTGCCTGTCGGTGCAGTGAATATCCCAGAAAAAATATCACTGGCCATTGAAATTATTTCCAAAATCTGTCTATAATCTTCACATCTCTATCAGCAGTGATGTTCAATCCGGTCAGTCAAAACATAAAACAAATGCATAAAAGAATAAACAAATTCATATATAGACTGTTACAAACTAAAGTCTTATTCAACCACTTCTTATTTCCAATTCAAAGGACAACAGTTTTGGTAAATGCCTTGTACAGTCAGTCAATCACATCCTGACGGTGGTGAGCCATGTTCGTAGCCACAGCTGCCCTGGAGCAGACTGACAGAAGTGCTAATCTTCTCTCAGCCTTCTTCTCTCTTTCATGTGTTTCAAAGAAGTTAAATAAGGACAGTTCTTGTTGCTTCTTGGTTCATCTTATCTTCAGTAACTTGATGGAGCTGGTAGCTATGCTGCAGCGATAATGGAGACCTGTAGCCACCAGCACTGCTACAGTGGTAGGGATGTTAGTGTGATGTTCTTTGCTGTAAACTTGGGATAGCTGTGCCACATGTTGTGAGGAGAGTCTTACCTCCTTCCTTGGAGACCAGGGGTGCCAATTTTACTCTCACATAAGTGTCTGTGAGCGTTTAATTAAAAAAATTTAAAAAAATAAAGCAACTGTATACTCGTGGAGAAATGGAAAACCACAGACTTAACCTTTTCAGAAGTGAGCATATAATAGTAAATTGTCATCACTGAGTAATTTGTTTACAGCTACAACAGACTTGAGGAGCGATTTCTACCAGAGGGAGCAATTAAGCTCTGCTTTTCCAAGCGAATCTTAGGTTTGATGTGCCTGACAAGAAAACAGTTTAATATGTCAGATTATATAGATTATATCAGACAGATGTCCTGGGCTTTATCTGCAGAGTGACAATACACAAAGGATATATGTGAAAAGTAGGAAAAATGGAAACAAATAATGGAAGCTGCCACAAAAACACAGTAGAAGTATTTCGGTGTGTCCTGACAATTATTGCCCTGTAGCATGTAAATGCAATGAGATAATAATAAATTAATGGACTTCACGCATGTATACTTATTTGTGTCAATCCTTCCAAATAGAAAAGGATTAAAAAAGAAAGCTGGTGCTACTTGGAGAGTCAGCTGCTGATTAGTGTTGCCCTCATTTAATAAATACATTTACGGGTTTAATCGCTTCACATTAGGAGAAACATTCCAGATGTTTCCATCATATACGCATTAAAAACAGCTTAAATGGTCATGGAAGTGATTCCACTAAAAATGACAAGACCAGTTGAAAAATATGTCGCCATATTTTGAACTAAAGTCAACAATCAACTATTATCACTTTAAGACTGAAAATTTATTGGGATATGTTAAGTTAAAAAGGGTAGAAATAACACGTTGGATTTTTTTGTTTTTCTAATTAATATGATTCGCTAAATGAAAAATTTATATAACTAGAAGAATAGACTCATTTATATAAATATAATCCTCTTGCTGCAGCAAAATAGATCTGATTATCATAGATTAAGTCATCAACTTGCATGAAGAGTTCCCAAATGTAAAGTGCAGGATTTAGGTGATTTAATGAACTTAGAACAACAGAGATTGTCATGTATAACTAAAGTGTGGACCTGCAATTCTACGCAGACACAGAGTTGCGTTTAAAATAAAAATAAATATATTTAGAAAATATTATTTTTTTTAAATGTATGAGAAACCTTGTGACAGTTAGATAACCTCTGCAGGAGAAAGCAGTGGTGAGAGCGGGCTTTAGTCTTAGCAGCAGCATCAGGGAGAATGCAAGAGGCTTGATCAGAATCCAGGGGACAGGCGAGGGTCATGTACGGTGGTCAGAGACGGGCAGACAATCCAAAGGCTGGGCAAACACGTAAGTGGAGAAAAAGAAAAACAGGTCTTGGTGTAGATATTAGAAGTAGGACATGTGATCAAGGTCATGACATGACGATCATGCATGGAGGACATTTATGACACTCCACAGCTTCTGTTAATGGCAAGGTCGTTTGTCCTTCAGTGCACCATTAGATAGATGTAAATCTTGCACACTGAGAATTTTTTTAGGAAAGTCCAGCAGATGCGTTATGTAATCAAGTCGAAATGGACAACAATGTTTTTGAGTCTATGCCACACAAAAAAAAAAAAACTAAGGCAGTTCTGAGGTAAGGAGGGGACCAAACTGTAACTCAGGGTGTTCTGAATACAAAGCTGTTGAGTGTGCAGCACTGCTACCTGTTTTGACTACTAGCTGTTACGCGTAATACGGAAGAACCTTTGAATGAACTTTTTCATCTTTTGAAAAAGTTCATTCAAAAGATGAATAGTGGTAGACAAAGCAGGCAGGCTAAACCAGACTAGACGGATGAGGAGCGGCAGGTGAGGCAGGCAAGCAGAACCAGACTGACCGGGGCTTGCAGGCAGCAATATGACAAACCAGAAGAAAGCAGGAGCTGACCAGAACAGACGATGCAGACCGAGGAACCACCAGAACGGGCTGAGCAAGCAGCTGGAACTCACGGGGAACTAGGCAGACTTTGAGCAGCACTGGAAGCCACATCAGTGAGGGCTGAACACGACCAGGGAAACAGAGTCCAGTCGGCAGAGCACACAGGAGGAACCAGTAGAAACTCGGTGGAAGTCCACAGGAGGTAAGGCGTGACGGTCTGGCAGGGAAGCGTAGGCTGAGGCAGGTATATGTAGACCGGGGAACAGGTGAGCAGAGTTGTCACTACTTAATTGCAACAGGTGAAGCTGATCAGGTGGCAGGGAGACAGCAGAGCTCATTGGATCCTGACTAGAGGCTGAGAAATGTGGCACATGGAGTAAAATAGTACAATACCAGCTAGGAGCACAATTGACAAATGTAGCTCTTTTTTCCTTGTTCACATTATTGTGACTTCTAAACCTGAATTATTTTGATACAATCCACCAAAACCAAGACTTTTGACATGGAAATCCCCATGTCAGCTGAGACAGCTTTACATTTTAGTGACTACAGACGAATTAACCTCTGACACGGAAAGCTGTAACAGATTAATGCCTTTGCAGCAGCTTCTGTAAATTAACAAGGAGCGGACACATTGTTAATTAATGAAGACAGCAACAGGGAGGACCTCTTATTTTGATTCCAGTGTCCTGACCCAGCTGAGTCTATCACTCCTCTGAAAGGACACAAAGAAATTCAATTACCCGCAAGCAAATAGAGCAAACAAAGCCATAGAACGGGCTTCTTCTGTGAGATGAAATTGGATAACCCAACTATTGCTCTCGCCTAAGAGAAAACTATTATAGATAACAAGCATGCGGCTTAATGGACTGCAATGCCAGCGAGGCATCCAGAGTCACCACTGACTCCCAAGGTAGCCAGTCATATAAGGATAGTTATGCATTTCAATTGAGACAGACCTTCACGGCTCACGGCGCAGCACTCAGTCGATGATAGTCTGACATTCACAGGCTGAAGGTTTGAAAAAGTGCAGCTTTTTCTGAACGTTCAAAACTCTGCAGATGAAAAGTCTGTTTTATGCTGTGGCTCTTGCTAATGACACTTTTCAATGAAGCTGCGGAGTTACATCAAAAGCAGCAGTTGTATAGGTTCCTTACAAAGCGTTGACAAGGCTCATGACAAGGCAGCTCCATCTTCTAAACGTTGAAGAGTCCATAAAATTCCTGTGAAGCATTGATTTCAAGAGAATCAGTAGCCTAGAAAACTAGACGGATTTCTGATTTATGAGGGGAAAATATGGCACATTTCATATGGCACGAAGCAGTTTTGACTTGATTTCCTCTTTTTATAGATGCGTTTCACGTAAAATGCTGCCATTGAATATTTTGTGCGGGAGTAACTGCTTTTTGGACAAGCAAACATAAATTGTGAGGCCAGTAATGGGTAACAGTCCAGGGAGAGAGCAGAGAACCCAAACAAGATTTATTTAGTCTTGGAACGTCTGTAAAAGTGCAGAATCTAAGTACTTTTCAGGTCTGAATGAGCATGGAAACAGGAAACAGAATAAATATTTTTTATTTTCAGCGTCTGATTTATTGTCCCTTGGTCTGCATGATAAATACCAGATTTTCAAAAAGTAAGTTGATCAAATCAGATGATTCTAAATAAAAGATCCAAATGCATATGCCATCTATTCATTGAGCTACAGCCTTTCCATCCATTCATCCATCCATCCTTCTTCCCATGTAATTGTCCATATACCCACCTGCTAAAGAGTGTGTCCAACCATTCGTCGTTTTGCTTATATAGATTTCATATTTAAATCCTCACCAATATCTGCCAGAAGTTACGTGTAAATTCGTATCAGCAAAGATCTGGAAATAACCACATGTAGATACTGTTCTTTCAGGTTTAGCGAACATTTTTAAAGTAGTAACACATTATCCTGTTTAAACCAAGTTGTACATTTTTTATCAGTATTTATTTATTTGGTGCAGCTTTTTTCTCTTTCGGGTTTTTGGTCTGCTTCTGTGGATTGCAGAAGATCCAGATTAAATCTGTGCTCCCAATTCTTGCAGTAATTTTATTGAGTCCGTGAAAACATTGGTCTGTGGTTATACTTCTACCTCAGAAAACTTTGGTTTTACCTCTTTTTTGTGTCTTTTCAAGGGTCCATCTTTCCGTCCTGTAAGCCCCCCGAAACCATCTTCAAGATAACCTTCTGGCTGGGTTACCTCAACAGCTGCATCAACCCTATTATTTACCCATGCTTCAGCCAGGAGTTCAAAAAAGCGTTCCACAACATGTTAAGAGGGCGCTGTATAAGAACTGCAGTTCCCAGTGCCAAGCAAGGACACATCGCTCCTCATGCCTCCAGTCCCGGGCCGACATCTAACGCCTCTGTGACTTTGTCCCAAAGCCGCGCTGCTGCTTCTTCTTTGGCTTGCTGCAGGACGCTGTCGACGTCAACGTCGTCTGTTGGTGGTCAAGATCAGGCTGAAAGCGGACACGCCCAGGGGAAGGGTCTGCTGAAGGCCTGGTGCCTTTCAGCGAGGCGAACCTCAGTAGCGCAGCACCCCTCCACCAATGGATCAGCTAAAGTCCTACGCCTCTCTCTTGGCATTTCTGGGGATGCCGTTTAAATTGGCTTTTGCGAGTTCAGGACGTTCAATCTTGTTACCCAGCCTCCTTGGAGAAACAATTATGTACAACTCTGTCCTCAAATGCAAAATGCAAGATAAAAATGACCGCAGCAGCTTTTTGAATTAGGAACGTGCATGCTCAGCAGGAAACCTTTGGACCGGTTGTGTTGTTGGACACGGTGCAAAAAGACTGAGTCAAAAATTTGATTTTGCAAGCATGAACACGCGGATCGAAGGCATATCCTCGAGTGCTTGCCAAGGATTAAAGGAGACACCAGCAAATTGTAAAGCATCCCCAGAGACATGATTTATTCAAACATTAGTTGTGTTTTTGCAGATTGCACCGAAGGGAACAATACCAAGATGATGCAGAGATAATTACTATGAAGTGTCAGCTGCTGGTGGAGTGTGTTACCTTTGATTTAAAGTGAAACATTTCAAAAGGAAAAGGTCGTGACAGAAAGTCGCAGTGCCTTGCAAATGTTTTCACACTCCTTTGTCACACTATAACCACAAACCTAAGTGTGTTTCATTGTGTTTAATGTGAACAAAACAAAGTGGTGCATAACTGTGAAGGCAAAGAAAAATTCAAACATGGTTTTACAGAATAAAATCTTTAAAGTGTGCCTTGAATGGACATTTAGCCCCCTTACTTTGCCAACCCTAAATAAAATCCTGTGCAACCAACTGCTTATTAGAAGTTATCTAAAACACAGATAGAGTTCATCTATGTGTGTTTTAACTAGCGTTGCGCCGATGCTATTTTTTGGCCCGATACCGATACCTGATACCCGGCTGTGCAGTATTGGCCGATACCGATACCATCTGTTTGGAATTGATGTGTGTGTGTGTGTGTATATATGAAGACCTGCATACTACTTAGGGTTGTAGAACTTTTTATTGCCTACCTGGAATGGGTGACAATAGTTGAATAAACTTTTGGCTCTCAAAGGCCAAAATAGTGCAACATCTGTGAAATTATAACATGTATAACAGTAGTGTAACAGTAAGACAGTAAAATTACATTAATATTTGAATAATCTCTTTTAAACCCTGAGTTTTGGCTCTCAAATGCCAAAATAGGGCAACTTTCATGAACTTATATAACACTTATAACACTAGCCGGGAGAGAGAAGGCTGCGTTCAAGTGACATATAAACATCAAAATGGTATCGGTGCCCTACTGAAAACTTACACATGGCCGCCCGCCTCCATTAACAGGCCGGGCAGGAAGAAGCAGCGAAGAGGCCCGTGGTAACTGGAGGAGCTTCAGAAATTAAATAGCTCGGAAGTCATGTTTCCAGTTTGTCCCAAGGCATGCAGAGGTTACAACAGAGACATAAAAGATGCTCTAATCAAATAAGACCAAAAAACAAGGTTTTTGGGCAACAACCGAAAAGGTATGTGTAGTACAAAGCTTAAACCGCTACTCTCCCTGAACGCACCATCCTCACAGTGAAACGTGGAGGTAGCAGTGTCATGCTTCTCTTTGGCAGCAAAAGAGAAGCTGGTCAAAGTTTATGGGAACAGACAATTCTAGAAGAAAACTTGTTAGATCCTCCAAAAGACTTGAGACTTGGGCAGAAGTTCACGTTCCAATACGACAATTACCCTAAACATACAACCAGAAGTAAATCAAAGCATATCTAGGTGTTAAAATTACCCAATCAGAGCAGAATTAGGGTAAAGATCTGTGACCAGTGTTATGAATTAATGCCGACAGAGGTTCTCTTTCTCCGACTGAGCTTAAACTGTCCTGTAAAGAAGAATGAGCACAAACTTCTGTCTGATGTTCAAAGCTGTTAAAGAAATACACCAAAAAAAACTTGCATCTTTAATTGGAGTGAAAGGTAGTTCTATATAATATTGAGTCAGGGAGGCTCACTTTTCAGATTAATTTTTTTTTTGTGTTTTTTTATTTATTTTTTTAAATCACGTGTTGTTTTCATTCCACCTCACAACTATGCACAACTTTGTTTTGGTCTATAAAACTCCAGATCGTGACCTGGATGACTGAGAATCTTCACCAGCGTCTACAAAACTCCAATCAAAAACATTAAAGGTTGTGGTTGTAGACTGAGAAAATGTGAATAAGTTTATGGGGTGTGAATACTTTTGAAAAGCACTTTATGGGTTGATATTTAGGAATTTGGTAAATTAAGTTTTTGTTTTGATAAATCTTTTGTAAATACTGCTGATCTGCCAGTGATCGAGGGGCTTGTTGAACAGGTTCCTGGCTCCTAAAAACTGATGCATGAGAAAAATGAAGCAACAACTGTAATGTGAGTCTCCCTAAGATTAATCCATTCAGTGAGTAACTCCTTATTTTCCCCAAAAAAATAAGGCTGCAAAGTTCAATCTTCAACTCTGGAGAGGCAGCAGCCCAATGAATCTCTACATTTTTGGCTGAGATTTAAGTTTGCGTTTAAGAGGAGTCAGGTTAAGTTCCATTTTTAATCCCACTTGGCTCTTCTACTTTTGGTTTGATCTTGACTCACTTTAATAATCCAACCAAAGCATAAAAAGTAACAGAAAAATCTGTGACGGATAAAATTTTAAATAAAACTAGCCTGAAACAAGCGTCAAAACAGGATTTGGTCAAAGAAATAACAAAACTTTCTAAAATGAGCCGATTGATAATAATACATAAAAGTGTGTAAAGTTAATGAGCCATAACATGTAGGTGTGCTGTAGAAAAAGTGTTGAATCGAGTTTAGGAGAAGAGTTTAAAAGTCTGTTTTCATGCAGTTGCACTTTTTGCTTTGAAAGTGGTGATTGTGACGTACAGAGACGGTCAGAAGGAGATGCACTGTGACTGCAAGGATCTAAAAAAAGCACAACATGGGATAGAAGGAGCAAAACTGTTGTACTGTGTAAGAAAGTTGCATGAAGCAGTACGTTAGGTTGGTGCAGGACAGCAAGACAGTGGTGAGATTACATCAGATTTTAGCTCAGACTCCATGACCGTTTGCAGTGATGATTCAGAAATTAGCTACTGAAGAAATTAACCACTTTACTATTACTTCAAAGTTTTTCCGATCAGGTAGTGTCCAGTTTTGGTGAACTTGTGTGCACTGTAGTTTCCTGTTGTTAGCTCGACAGGAAAAGCAACCTGTGTGGTCTTTTGCTGCTGTAGCCCATCTGCTTCCAGCTTTACCTTGTTGTAGAGTTGATATTCCGCGTACCTTGAATGTAAGTGGTAATTTGAGCCGTTATTTCCTCTCTCGTTTCAAACCAGTTTACCTTTTCTACTCTCTCCTCTGACTTCAACAAGACATTTCCGTTTACACAACTGGTGCTCGCTAAATATTTTCAGTTTTTCAGTCCATTCTCTGTTAACCTGTGAGGTGAATGTGTGTGAAAGTCCTAGGAAATCAGCAGCTTCTGAAATATTCACACTCAATTTGAATACCCTTATAGAGTAAGGACTCTTTAGCCAAAGCAGAAGTGTGTCAGCGGTCGCCATAATAAGTGCTGTCCGAATACCGGCGCCAAGAAGCCTTAAGGTATCCCACAATCCTTTGCATGATATGACGTATAAGCACAGTCTCCTCACGGAAATCAGACGGAAATGTCTGGAGAGAAGAGAGTACGCACTTTGTAGTTCATTTTCAGAAGGCTGTAGGCCCGGATTCGACTCTCATCTTCCGTGTGCATTTCTGTCACATAATGATGTCGGAGTTAAAGGCTGTGCAAATTCAGCATACCAGTCCGAAGCTGCTTTCCTCCCAATGATAGAGTTCTTACTGTCGACCCGGTGCAAGGTCAAGGACCAGGAGCTAGCAGCAGGAGCTAGAAGCTATTATTAAGGGTATTCAGATGGAACCTCAGACTCGCCTGTCTGTCATCAACAGCAATGCAACATTCAAAGTCAGTTAAAGGAGATAGCTACAAGTTTTACCCCTCCCGACCTGTAGGTGGCACACCTGTGCTGGCGACTCCCGTTCCAACCTTCAGTTGTACTGTTTGCCGGCCGGTTGCCAGGTCGTTTTGTTGGTATTAGCAAACATTTACCAACGCTCAGAAGCTTGACCAACGTTCACCCTCGTTTTGCTTATTTTTCGCTCCGCTTGAATCTGAGAAACGCACCGCCAATAATAAGACATTTCTCAGCTCTATCACTGAGCTGCTATGATCTGGCAGCAACTAAGCTCCGTCTCACGTGACTTCAATCTACTATTCCTATTGGCGCAGATTACTTCCGCGATGAATTTGACATCATAACCAGAAGTAAATACTTATATAATTTAGAAAACAATGATTTACATACTATATATTTATTTTTCAGTAAAATTTATATTTTTATTCAGCATCACTCTAGACATTCTGAGGATGTGTTATTTTTTATTAATCATTTTGATGAAAAAGTTGTAGCTACAACCTTTATGTATTGTTGAACTTCAGCAAGTCGTCTTCACCATGTTTAGATAACTAAAGGTGTTGAGTCTATGCCATGTGATTGGCTGGTTCAAAGACTGCGTTAAAAAGAAGTTAAACAGGTATACAATACAAAGTGGTGAGCGATTGTGTGTTTGAGAGATAGCTATTTAGGTCAGAAAGCTAAACTTACTTGTAACTCTTACAAAAGCAGAGAAAAAAAAGCAGCGCCACATTATTTATTTAGTGTAATTTTGGATAGTTGGTAAAAAATACATAACCTGTGACAGAAACAATATCAATGATTTTGTGAGGACCATGAAAAAACGACTGGTGTCGCATATCCACCTCCAGTATAAATGTTCACACAGTTTGCTTGACTGCATCAACTAAACTGAGAATTAGGTTTGAATTTAGTGCTGCAAAGTTGGAAATATTTGATGTTTTAGCAGCTTTTCCAAATGCTCTGATGAGATTTGAACAGAAGCCCGAAGTGTAAATTCTGAGCCTTAATTTCACGCTTCCAACACACAAATTAAAGAAAAGCTTATAAATCACAGCCCTGAGTTATGCTGAAACCCTTGTTAAGTGGTTCCAGTGACAAATGCATGATATTCTTTCTCCAAGTCTTGTTTCTCAGCTATGACTCCCAGAAATCTGAAGCACAACCATTTCATCAAACAGGTTTTCTCCCTGGTGATGCGACCCCAGCTTCAAACCATGTCTAATAGATCTTCGTTAGGTTACCCAGCACTTGCTTCACATGGTGAAAAACAAAAAGGTTGAAATCAAATTTTTGAAAAGAATACAAGAGCAGCTCTTGCATTGGTTAAAGCTTCAAAACACCGCTTGCCTAAAGTGAATTTGTTTGCACTGTTGTATATCTGCACACCTGTTTTTGTCTCTTAAGTGTTTGTATTAAGTGAAATTAGGTTAAGAAGTGTCACATCTGCCTCTCTCAGTTCTGACCTTATTTGTGGAAATAAATACAAAAGTCTCATATTAAACATGCAGCTCTCATTTTTCGAGAAGCAGCCGATTTAAAGGGTGTCACTGCCATTGTCACATTATGTCAAATGCTGTCATGATGAATGAATCTGGGCTCCCGTCTCTAGAGAGACAGGCTTTAAGCCAATCAGTTGACGGTGGAATGTAAAGCGTCATTACAAAGGGTGATTATGATTAATGATGCCGAGGCAGCAGAGCAACGGAGACGACAAGAACTGAAACTGAGTCGGCAAGTAAGAGAGGCTTCATTGTTCTCAAAGAGCAAAGCAGGGTCTGCGAAACTTTCTGAAAACCTCAGAGTATTCATTGAGTCTATTTTTATTTTGGACATAGAAGATGGATGGTTTGAGATAGGGGTGAAGAAAGCTTTTTAAGTCAAAAGAGAAAAAAGCCTTTCCAAGCAGTGAGGTATGCCTCAAATTTCATCTTTCAAAAACATGCAGTCCAGCATTAAGCCCTGTTGCCCAGGCTGCATCCACATGGACCCAAATAGTTTTTTTGCTCTGTGACTCAGGGAGGTTAAGAAAAGTTTGAGCATAAAGATGAAGGAGCGATAATAGGCTTTGCAATGCCTATGCCATGCCAGTGAGTGGCGCTGTGACGCTGTTACAGAAGTCAAGAAGGAAGAAGAGCAGAGAGGCGTTTGTGTGTGGACCTGCGACATGTTGGTCTTTACATGTTGGTCTTTACAAATTGAGCCGAGGAGCAAAATATGTTTGTTTAAATTCCACAATAAATAAAAGCAATGTCTAAAACACAACCTCAACTCCGAGGTCTGCCATTGCTGTTTTTGTTATTGCATGCATTCCGGAGAGTCAAAGTCGACATTGGCTAGCAAACCCAACACGCTAGTTTGAAATCAGTTCGGGGTGTGAAGACAGAACTGCCATGCGGAGCCCCTTCGACTGGATGGGACTCCCTATCAGACACAGAGATAAATCAGATACAGGCTCCGGCTAGATGGGGCCTCAGTCAGTTTCAAACCAATTCACATCAAACATCTCTCAGTGAGCCATGCTAACACCACTGACAACACTATGGGGCCCGAAAGAGCATGTTATTTTGCAATATATTGCAGGATGCAGTCGCCATTTTCCGGGGCAATGGCTTTTGTTTGTAGTGCTGATTCGGTTGCTGTGCTATAAAAGATAGCTGCAAAGTGCTTGAAAAATTGACTGTAATAAAGAGACATCCCATGGACTGTACCGAGACAAACTAGACCCTGTTTTGAAGGTTCACAAATCTCCCGGATCGGAGGAATTAATCCATATGAGCATAATAAATGAACAAAGGATTAACATGGCTTTCTATCTCATCAATGGAGTTAGTTTTTATACCAGAATTTATAAATGTTAAGTCTTTAAGGGCTCAAGGACAAAGCACCTTTGGGTGGGTCCAGAATCTCCAAATTTCTCATCTAAAGAGAAAACTCATAATTTCAGAGGTACAAAAAAAAAAAAAACACAACCTCACTTGAGTGCTCCCCACTCCAGTTTCTAATGCACAAATTTGTTTAAAATTATTTTAAGTCTGGCATCCATTCTGCATTTATGTTGAAAGTGTTTAGGGGCTTACTGGTTAATTTATTATTAAAGCAGAGAATTTTCACTAAGGATCTCCATTATGTTTACTTTCTTTGTTACCATTAGCTGGCTAGGCTAGCACTAGCAGGCTGGTAAAAGCTCTGTGTATAACAGCATAACAAGCTTTTAGAAGAACATACCCGTTATTACTTTAAAAAGACAGCATTGTGGAAGAAGGCTGTGTAAACAAGCAGAAGTAGTTTCCAGATACCCAGGTATCCCACAATGCAGTGTAGTTATGTCACCCTTTCAAGCTCCATTTGAGATCAAAAGTTCTGTGACATTCAGTAGCCTGACTTTTGATAGCGCCACTAGCCACAAAACCTTTATCTTACTATGGGTGGACTTTCAAAAAAGTTTATTTTTGGCAAAATATACCTCAGATACATCTTAATATTTAAACATAATGTTTAATATAGTTAAACATAATGTAGATAATGAGGGATGGCAGAATTATCCCAAAAAAGCTGATGTCGCCTACAATGGTACCTAATATTAGCTAAACATGCTATGATTGATAATGGTGACATCAATTAAACTTTGTAACTGAAAAAGACCGCAACTATTGTAAGGTAAGCATTAGCTAAATATGCACTACTCAACAAATGCATCTCTGCATTTGCAATTAGCAAAAGCAGAAACTGACATAGATGAGTAGCGTTTAATAAACATGCCATAACTGGAAAGGATGGATAACATTAGCAAAAAATGTAGTAACAGAAAAGATTTCAGTGTTTTATTATTGTGTAAAGAATTAACCACATCCAGTTGCAATTTTTCCAGGTTCTTTACTCTGGACAAAAACGGTCTTCTCTATTGTAGATTTCTGTAGTAATAAAAAGACTCTTGAAAGAGAAACTATATTTTAACATATTTAATATAACAAGTCAGAGGGATGTTTCAGCTTCAGTGCTGGAATCTCAAACATAAAACAATACAAATGTAAATTCTTTCTGCCTCTAACATTTTATCTCCTAGCCAAAACCACAGAAAAGTTTGACCAACTATTTTATATCAGCGACTCAAGGATTTACCTATTTTATTTTTATTTTTTCCCGTTTGGACCCTGAGAAAAGACCAGCCGATGTCAGCTAATCAGCACGAGAAGCCTCCCTTCACCTCAGAGTACTTTGACAAGCTTATACAAAAATTGCTGTTATGGATATGAAAATTCACCAAGTTGAAGTAAATTTGGATGAACAGATATGGGAATGAAACAGCTCTCCCTATGATCAGTGACTCCAACAAACAGATCACCTGCAGCCCACCCTGGAACACTGTGGGCACAAGGCCAAAAGATCAAGGAAGAACCCTACGCCTAGACAAAGAGAACTGGCTGATATTATAGAGAAATGCCCCCGCTATCCCAGGGACAAGGAAACAACAAGAACAACATGCTGTTATCGGGAGTGAACCATCTGGAAAGTTTGGAATTCCACTCCAAAACACATTTGCTCCACTTCAACCGGCGCCCCTCCCCACCCCCAAACACACACACCACCTCCACCCTCCACCACCACAGGCATCACAGGCAAATTAAACCTATAAACAAACGCTTCAAGGCACAAACAAACATTAATACTGCAAGTTAAAAGTATAAAAGACGAATTAAAAATGTAGACATAAATAAAACAAAAACATAAATAAAATAATAATTAAATTAAATAAAAAAGACATTTCTAAATGGCACCGATACAAAAACAGTTGTGGAAATATGTGTACAGTGGCACTTTGATAAGTACATGAATCTCACTGTGCAACTGGAGGATGGTCTGAACTTTTTTTCTAGAGTATTCCCAGATGAATGAAAATAAATTACACAGCTGTGATGTGAAGTCCTATCTGTCATTAAACGGGAAGTTTGAAAACCGCGAGAGCTATTGTTGAAGTAACAATGCTCACGTGCATGGCAGTTGGATGTAATAATACATCGAGTAAAAGTGGAAAAAACATTAGTTTTTTCACCTTTCTGATTCATCATCCACCATGGGCTGTTTTGCTGGATTACAACCATGAAGAGAGAAGATTTGCCATTGTGCTTCTGGCCAGAGAAAAAACACGTCATCTGTAGCCAACATTTGGATAAAGGATGTCTTCAAGATGACATGAGAGCGAGGATTTTCCATTGGTTTTTCTTTTTTTATGATGTAGAATTTGCCGTATTTGTTTACCCAATCAGAGCGGCCAAGGGATACGACGAACTTGGAAAGAGTGCTCATTGTTGTGAAGCCCACTTATTTTTTGCAACTTTGGTCTTATTCTTTCTAAAGTTGCTTGTCAAGTTCATGAGTTGCGGGTTGCAGGTGTTTTTGGGCTTGTTTCTGAAAGTGAAGTCGATTGTTTGGGCTCTAAACTAAGTGACGCCGAAATATCCCTCCGCCTCATAACGCGCTGCAGCTCATCCTGACAGCAGTGGAGTAAACTCAGAATGAGCCGATCTGACCGTATTTTATGCAGTTTACGGTTGCAATAACTGATGATAACTGCTGAAAGTAGATTAGGCGGTGCAGATCACCATTTCTAAAGATGAGTTTTATACTCATCATATAACATTGCAGAATCCAACCCATAAACCATACTTTAATGCTTATTTGTTGTCTTTGTATGTCTCTAAAATGTAAAATTTGTATTATTTAAATTTAAATGCTTAATACCATGTCTAACTTTGTTTAAGTGGTTAAAAAAATATTTTGGCATGAAAATGGATATTTATTTACAAGGGGACAGATAGGGCATTGGGGCTTGCTCTACAGCCGATACTGCAACCTGACGTCACAAACTGGGAGGAGGCAGTACTGTTCTTCACCAAGATGGTTGCCCCCATAAAAAGACCTTCAAATGAAAATTACTCTTAATTAAAAAAGCTTATCATTTATTGAACAGTATGTAATAATTGTATATTCAAAGTACTTTCAGCAGTTTGAATTCTGATTTTGACCGGACTTCTCCTTTAATTAACAATGACCAGCCGCTTTGACATTTTCCAGTCAGGTTTCTGTGCTCACCACAGTGCAGAGACCGCTCTTGTCAAGGTGTCTAATGAAATCCATGTAAATGCAGACTGTGGAAGAACCACAGTGCTGGTACTATTGGACCTTAGTATAGCATTCGAGCTGTGACACCAGCTACTACCTGGTGTCACGGCTATACATATCACCAGGTGACTATGAATCCATTCAAGCGCTGAGTATATGCTTAGAACAAATTAATGCATGGATTTGTCAAAATTGTATTCAACTGAATAAAAACAAAACTGAAGTAATTATATTTGGACCAATAGACGAGCGATCAAAACTTAACGCACAACTTCAGCCCGAAATCTGGGTGTAGTGATGGACTGAGACTTGAATCTCCAAAAGCACCTAAAGACAATTACAAGGTCGGCTTTCTATCACCTGAAGAACATTTCCAGGTGATTTCCTGATGTCTCAGCGGGATCTGGAAAAACTAATCCATGCCTTTATTTTTAGTCGAATTGATTACTGCAACGGTGTTTTCACAGGTCTGCCTAAAAAGTGGATCAGACAGCTGCAGCTGATCCAGAATGCTGCTGCCAGCGTCCTCACTAAGGCTAAGAAAGTAGAGAACATCACCCCAGTTCTAAAGTCCTTCCACTGGCTCCCTGGATCTCAGAGAATAGACTTTAAAATACTTCTGTTAGTCTATAAGTCCCTGAATGGCTTAGCACCTAAATACATCACAGACTTGTTGTCAGTGCATCAACCCTCCAAACCACTCAGGTCTTCTGGCTCCAACCTGCTCTGCAGAACCAGAACCAGAACCAGACATGGAGAAGCGGCATTTAGTACCTATGCTCCACTTATCTGGAACAAACTTCCAGAAAACTGTAAAAGTCCTGAAACCCTGAGTTAAGAAACTACTTGTTGAGAGCTGCCTTTAAATGTTAATGTTGAAGTTTGTAGTCCAACTTGTATCTTAACCTGCTGCTACTATTCCAAAGCAATGTGCTTGCCGCTGTAATGTTTTTCCTCCGTCACTGTAATGCTTTTCTTTGTTTTTCTTCATGTACAGCACCTTGGATCATCTTGTTATTGAAAAGTGTTTTATAAATAAACTTGCCTTGCCTTACACTGCCCTCTGGAGTCTAGGAGAACATTGGCCAAAGCATCGAAAAGCCGCATGGAGTATAAATGCTGCAAATGTTGTGTTGGCTTGAATCAGTGTGTCTTATTTCTATGTGGAATGTACATGCATCAAGCATAAACCCAGCCTTACAGACACAGCAGTGTGTAGAAGAGTTGAGCCTGCCGCCACCATCATTCCCCATCAACATTGCAAGTCGGCCAAAACAACCCCCATCCCCAGAGCAAGGCGTGCCATCTTTGACCCACAACATACACGCTGAGCACCCTTCTTCACTCTTTGTACAATCACAACCGTTTTCAAGCATTACCAGGATATCATATCATGAAGTTTGCTGACAGCACCACTGTAGTGGGACACATTGCTCAAGATGATGAGTTTGCCTACAGAAATGAGGTGTACAGTCTGACTGGGTGGTGTTCAGTGAACACGCTCTCACTGAACACACAAAAACTAAGGAAGTCATTTCACTTGCGCAAACTCACAACCCCTCTACATGAATGGAGAGTGTGTGAAGTCATTTAAGTCCCTGGGAATTCACATCAGCAACAATCTCACTGGGTCTATAAATACTTGAGCAGTGATCAAAAAGGCCCAACAGCACCCACACGTTCTGCGGATCCTCTGAAAGAACAACCTGAGCTGCTGGTGTCCTTTTACAGAGCCACCATTGAGAGCATTTTAAGGCACTGCATTAGTTAGGTTCGCCGGATGTTCTGGAACTGAGAAAACAGCTCTCCAGAGAATCACAAAGACTGCTGAAAAAACATGACTGGATGTTCCCTTCTGTCCATTACAGACATTGCAAATTGCCGTACCCTCTGCAGAGCCAACAACATCTTATAGAGCTGTTCCTAAACTGCTCACCAGTTGTTTAAGTTGTTACCCTCTTGCAGACTGATCAATCAAATCAAAAACATTAGGGTTTAATAATCATTTATTTTTCACTGCAGGTTCCTTAACAAGAAATATGCCCCATCACATATTTAAATTGTTCTACTTAGCTTCACTTTTCTCATTTACTTTACTGATTTCATTTTATCTTAGTGTTACTGTTTGTGTAATAAGTTGAAACAATTTCATTTTTACTCCATGGTGTTTATTTGTTTTTTATTACATTTTCCTTGGTTACTGATCAACTGGTGTACACCTGGAACTCTTTTTATATTTATTCTTGTAGGTAGTGGGTGTGATGTAGTATTATTGATTTTAATGTTTGCACCTAATATTAGAGGTAGGCCTATTCCTAATGTAATTGTACTGTTTTACTGTGCATTGACAAGAGGGTCATTCGTTTATTTATTTATTCATTAGGTAAACAAACATAACTGACAAAAATGGCCTAGCATATAAGGTGATTAACAAAAGTGAGGTAGTAGCTGCTAAACATGGTACAGGAGCTACCATTAGCTAAATATGCTATAAATGACAAAGATGGCTAGCACTAAATATCTTAGCTAATTTTATTTTTGTTAAAAGTCCTTTTGTTTCTTCATTCATGGCGGGCTAATACTAGCTAGCCATACCATGTTCAGATAATGTGAAAACACCTTAGTCAGTTACAGCATGATTATCTCATGCTAACCATCTTTGTCCATTATATCTTAATTTAGCTAATGCTAAGCTTCCCCCTCCCATGAGGCAGTCCCACATGTTGGCTGTGCAGAGTTGATAAGTGTATGAGCCTATGGTCAGACAAGCTCACTGAAAAATCTCACCACATTTTCCTCATCATGTAGCTACAAAATGCATTATCCTGGAAAAAAAATATTTTAAAAACCCAATATTTCATATTATTTTTTGGAGGGAAATAAATCACCAAAGATTGAAATTCTTGTCTCAAACTAACTTAGAATCACCTTGTCTGTCAGTGTCTTAAATTGTTCCGTGGATGTCACTGTGGGCTAACCAGAGCAAGCTGAACCTTTTGGCAAAGTGATGGACAGAGAGGTGAAGAGGTGAGGGTGACTACATGCAGAGCTCTATTACCTGTCAGCTGGTCAAGCTGCTGGTTCTTGTTAACATTTGACGCTTCTCCTCTCTCTCTCGGAATCAGCCTCCCTCCAAGCAATTTCCAACATGTTTCCATGTCTCTAAATGTTATTATGACAGAAAGGAAAAGCATTTTACAGCCTGGTGCTGTTGAAAAAAAAAAAAAGTGCAGTTTGTGCTTCGTATTAGAATGTATATTTCTGCCTTTTTTTTTTATTCAAAGCTATTAAAGCTTTAAACAATTGGTTTCAACTTTGCCTATATCTACCATTTAAAAACACTAAAGGCCTTCATTTTTCTAGATATTTCCTGACTGAGATAGTCAGAGTGGGGGGGTTGAACCAACAACTCACTGATTACAGGAGGAACTCTTAGCTCCCACACCTGTCAACTCTGTGTAGGGAGCAGCCGCAGAAATCCACTGCTCAGGTGGGATAATCTGGACTTTATGTAAGAGTGGCAATACAAAATGCCTCAGGACTTTGGGAAGCAGACACTCTGATCAAACAAGAGCAACATTAAAACCTGTATGGTCTACAAAACAAAATACGTGGAGAAAAACCAGCACCTCACATCGTCCTGAAAACACAATGCCGACTGCACTGCAAAAACGGAACTTGAAATAAGTAAAATGTTCTTAAAATGAGTGTATTTGTCCTTGATTTGATCAGGTAAATAAGATGTTTTGCCAATGGAATAAGATTTTTGCACTTAAAATAGGAACAACTCATCTCCATCATCTTATTTCAATTGCAGGATGTTTAATTATCTTATTTTAGGGGTCAAAATACTCATTCCATTGGCAAATAATCTTATTTACCTGCTCAAATCAAGGACAAATACACTAACTTTAAGAACATTTTACTTATTTTTAGATGCATTTTTGCAGTGTGTAAATCATGGCAGTGGCAAGGAAATCTGGTCAGGGTACGTAATACAGAAAAACTATTCAAATAGACCTGTTAGAGACTCAGATTGTTGTTTATCATTGTCCTTCATCTTCACAATGTTGGTCCACTTTAAGTTGATCCATCCCAAAAAAATCTCAATGAAATACATTGAAGTCTTGGGTTGCAAAATATGACAAAATGTGGAAAAAGTTGACTAGGTATGCTTACTTTTGAAAGGCACTGTATTGTGTGGACCACTCGGCTATGTTTGTGACCTCTCTACTGTAAAATGGCTCCTCATTGTCTGTAATTAGTCCCACAACTGTGGTGTCATCAGTAGATTTGATGATTAGATTGTTAGCGGGAAACACAGGGATGCAGCCATCATTGTAGAGAGCTAAAAGCACTGGGCTGAGCAAGGAGGGAATAGATGTTTTTACAAATCCTCCTCTGTTGTGGCGTTTAGGTTCTCATCTTTTCCTTTTTAGAGAACGGATTCTCCAGATGAAGAATCAAAAAGGAGGAATCAGAGGAAAAAAAGCAGCAAAATTGCTACTTTTCTCATTATTTTTCCTGGACAGAAGTGATTTCTTTGCCACTCTCTTAAAACAGGTCTTGTCAGTTTCTTGACAACCTTCTCCACAGCAACCGAACTGCACACCTTGAAGTTATTGAGGAGCAAGAAAGCTGTTCTTTCAACTGCAATAGTCTGACATGTGAGGTAATTTTGATGCAGAATGATGGTGGCTGCACTCTTTTCTTTTGGCATTGCTAACAGAAGAGGACCTTCAAGTCATTTCAAGCACATCTGCGCTGATTTGATGGTAATCAGTGTTAATTAGATTAATAGATTGATTTCAGCTGGACTCTCACAGCTACAAATGGGCTTATGATGAATCTGCTGAAATGAATGTGATGGATCATTTCGTGATGGGGAAATGTGACTTAAATATGCTAAATAAAGGACAGAACTAAATCACCACCTGATTTGCTTCTAAGAACTGAAATGCTTCTCAATGATTTAATGTCTTACATAAGGGTTTCCAGCAGATTTCAGAGAATGTATTATGTTTTTTTTTCCTCCCTGTTGCCATTTAAATAATTCTGAGAATTTAATTTCTTAGTTAGAAACAAAATAGCCC